>NC_069505.1:347068964-347111464 GCF_027579735.1 Bombina bombina | reverse complement strand
AGGTACGGAGCTACCGAAATCCCTCGCGGTCTTAGTACCGCTAGAAGGGCACCCAGAACCTTTGTGAAGATTCTTGGGGCCGTAGCCAATCCGAATGGAAGAGCTACAAACTGGTAGTGCCTGTCTAGGAAGGCAAACCGTAGATACCGTTGATGATCTTTGTGAATCGGTATGTGAAGGTAAGCATCTTTTAAATCCACTGTGGTCATGTACTGACCCCTTTGGATCATAGGTAAGATTGTCCGAATAGTTTCCATTTTGAACGATGGAACTCTTAGGAATTTGTTTAGAATCTTTAAATCTAAGATTGGCCTGAAAGTTCCCTCTTTTTTGGGAACCACAAACAGGTTTGAGTAGAACCCTTGTCCTTGTTCCGACCGTGGAACTGGATGGATCACTCCCATTAATAACAGATCTTGTACACAGCGTAGAAACGCTTCTTTCTTTATCTGGTTTGTTGACAACCTTGACAGATGAAATCTCCCTTTTGGTGGAGATAATTTGAAGTCTAGAAGGTATCCCTGAGATATGATCTCCAGCGCCCAGGGATCCTGAACATCTCTTGCCCAGGCCTGGGCGAAGAGAGAAAGTCTGCCCCCCACTAGATCCGGTCCCGGATCGGGGGCTCTCGATTCATGCTGTCTTTGGGGCAGCAGCAGGTTTCCTAGCCTGTTTGCCCTTATTCCAGGACTGGTTAGGTTTCCAGCCTTGCTTGTAACGAGCAACAGCTCCTTCCTGTTTTGGTGCAGTGGAGGTTGACGCTGCTCCTGTTTTGAAATTCCGAAAGGGACGAAAATTAGACTGTCTAGCCTTAGCTTTGGCTTTGTCTTGAGGTAGGGCGTGGCCCTTACCTCCTGTAATGTCAGCGATAATTTCTTTCAAACCGGGCCCAAATAAAGACTGCCCCTTGAAAGGTATATTAAGTAATTTGGACTTAGAAGTAACATCAGCTGACCAGGATTTTAGCCACAGTGCTCTACGTGCCTGTATGGCGAATCCAGAGTTCTTAGCCGTAAGTTTGGTTAAATGTACTACGGCCTCCGAAATGAATGAATTAGCTAGTTTAAGGACTCTAAGCCTGTCCATAATATCGTCTAGCGTAGATGAACTAAGGTTCTCTTCCAGAGACTCAATCCAAAATGCTGCCGCAGCCGTAATCGGCGCGATACATGCAAGGGGTTGCAATATAAAACCTTGTTGAACAAACATTTTCTTAAGGTAACCCTCTAATTTTTTATCCATTGGATCTGAAAAAGCACAGCTATCCTCCACCGGGATAGTGGTACGCTTAGCTAAAGTAGAAACTGCTCCCTCCACCTTAGGGACCGTTTGCCATAAGTCCCGAGTGGTGGCGTCTATTGGAAACATCTTTCTAAATATTGGAGGGGGTGAGAACGGCACACCGGGTCTATCCCACTCCTTAGTAACAATTTCAGTTAATCTCTTAGGTATAGGAAAAACGTCAGTACTCGCCGGTACCGCAAAGTATTTATCCAACCTACACAGTTTCTCTGGTATTGCAACGGTGTTACAATCATTGAGAGCCGCTAAGACCTCCCCTAGTAATACACGGAGGTTCTCCAATTTAAATTTAAAATTTGAAATATCTGAATCCAATCTGTTTGGATCAGAACCGTCACCCACAGAATGAAGCTCTCCGTCCTCATGCTCTGCAAGCTGTGACGCAGTATCAGACATGGCCCTAGTATTGTCAGCGCACTCTGTTCTCACCCCAGAGTGATCACGCTTGCCTCTTAGTTCTGGTAATTTAGACAAAACTTCA
The DNA here is from genome assembly GCF_027579735.1 of Bombina bombina. Classification (NCBI taxonomy): domain Eukaryota; kingdom Metazoa; phylum Chordata; class Amphibia; order Anura; family Bombinatoridae; genus Bombina; species Bombina bombina. The sequence continues at coordinate 347,109,681 of NC_069505.1, read as the reverse complement.
GTCATAACAGTAGCCATATCATGTAATGTTATCTGTAATGGCCGCCCAGATGTATTAGGCGCCATAATATCACGCACCTCCCGGGCGGGAGATGCAGGTACTGCCGCGTGAGGCGAGTTAGTCGGCATAACTCTCCCCTCGCAGTTTGGTGAAATTTGTTCACATTGTACAGATTGACTTTTATTTAAAGTAGCATCAATACAGTTAGTACATAAATTTCTATTGGGCTCCACCTTGGCATTGGAACAAATGACACAGATATCTTCCTCTGAGTCAGACATGTTTAACACACTAGCAATAACTTGCAACCTGGTTATAATCTTTTTTAGCAAAAACGTACTGTGCCTCAAAGAGGTACTTAAACGATTAAATGACAGTTGAGATAATGAACTGAAAAACAGTTATAGCATCGACTTTAAAATAACCCAACTTTTAGCAAAGGTTTGTTCCCATTAGTAAATAACAATAACTAAATTTGACATAAAAAATTATAGAGTAACGTATTTATTCACAGTCAATATAAAATTCTCACAGCTCTGCTGAGAGAATGTACCTCCCTTCAAAGAAGTTTGAAGACCCCTGAGATCTGTCAGTGAACCGGATCATGCAAGAAATATAATAGTAGCTGACTGGAAATTTTTGATGCGTAGCAAAAGAGCGCCAAAAACGGCCCCTCCCTCTCACACACAGCAGTGAGGAGAAACGAAACTGTCACAATTTAAAGCAGACAACTGCCAAGTGGAAAATAATGCCCAAACATATATTCACTCAGTACCTCAGCAATGTAAACGATTCTACATTCCAGCAAAAACGTTTAACATGATAATATTTATTAAAAGGATTAGTGACCTTTAACAGAGTAGTTCCGGTGAAATACCATTCCCAGAATACTGAAGTGTATACATACATGTCATTATAACGGTATAGCAGGATTTTCTCATCAATTCCATTCAGAAAATAAAAACTGCTACATACCTCAATGCAGATTCATCTGCCCGCTGTCCCCTGATCTGAAGCCTTTACCTCCCTCAGATGGCCGAGAACAGCAATATGATCTTAACTACTCCGGTTAAAATCATAGTAAAAAACTCTGGTAGATTCTTCTTCAAACTCTGCCAGAGAAGTAATAACACGCTCCGGTGCTATTGTAAAATAACAAACTTTTGATTGAAGTCATAAAAACTAAGTATAATCACCATAGTCCTCTCACACATCCTATCTAGTCGTTGGGTGCAAGAGAATGACTGGGACTGACGTAGAGGGGAGGAGCTATATCAGCTCTGCTGGGTGAATCCTCTTGCATTTCCTGTTGGGGAGGAGTTATATCCCAGAAGTAATGATGACCCGTGGACTGATCACACATAACAGAAGAAACCTATTTTGTGATTCAGACAGAGAATGCAATTTAAAAAGGGTCAAAATGTAAACACACATAGATTAATTACATTCTTGAATAGATTTATAATATACATATACTGGCAAAAATGCTCCTAGTAAAAGTTATCACTGTTTTATGGTTAACATTTTTCTCTGCATGTGAAGCATAGCTAGATATTCTCAGTGCACCCGCATTGTAAATACTACCGCTGCTCAGAGCGCCAGTGGGGCTTGTAATCTTGTCAACAATGATGCACATTGAGCCATTACCAGATGGTACAAGAACCTTAAGCTCTCTGAGCAAGTGATGTGCTTGAAGTGCTGGTGCATACTTAAATACACATGAAACATTTTTGCTATTACATGTATATTACAAAAATGCTTCTGTTCAAAACTGAAATGAATCCATGCAAATTCCAATTTAGGATGGAATGTCCCTTAAAAAAAAAAAAAGTTATTATATATCGATTATCAAATTTGCTTAGTTCTTGTGGTATTCTTTGTTGAAGAGATACCTAGGTAAGTGTCTAGAACACTACATGGCAGGAAATAACGCTGCCATCTAGTGCTCTTGCACATGGGTAACATTTTTGCAAAACTGCTGCTACATAGTGCTCCAGATGCATGTAAACTGCTGATTTTATGTCCATGCTTTTCAACAAGAGACCAAGAGAATAAAGAAAATGTGAGAATAGAAGTAAATTAGAATGTGGTTTAAAAACGGCAAGCTCCCTCTCTGACCATGAAATAAAAAAATTTAAGTTTCGTGTCCCTTTAAAAGGGACATTCCAGTCAAAATTTAATTGCACATAGATGAATTACATCTTTGAATAGAAACATATTTGCAATATACATGTATAAGGAAAAATGCTTCTATTAAGAGTTATCACTGTTTTAGTGTTAACATGTTTCTCTGCAAGTGCATGTGAAGCATAGCTAGATATTGTCACTGCACCCACATTTTAAATCCTGCAGCTGCACAAGATCATCAGTGGGGCTTGTATCATGTCAACAATTAACAAATTGAGTCATTACCAGATGGCAGAAGCACCTTAGGCTCTCTGTGCAAGTGCAGTGTTTAAAACACTTTTGAAACGGCTATAGTTGTAAGTTTATTACAAAATTGCTTCTGTTCAATACCGAAATGCATCCACGAGGATTCCAATTTTGGCTGAAATATCCCTTAAAGTTTAAGAACATTCTCCTTTTGGGTTTCATACCCCTTTAAGATTAACTTAACAACAACATTTATATTAGATATTAAAGGTGTATTAAACACAATTAGTCATGATGACAAAGCAGTTCTCTGTATCCAATGCAGTCAGTTTGTGTTTGACTACAATAAAAACAAAGTTCATATCAGTTTGTTTAATCTGATGCAATAGAATTTTAAAGGCAATAAATACCCTGACCCAAACACAATTATAACATGAATACACATTTATATTAAAAGGACAGGAAACACCAAAAATGGCATTCATGATTTGGATAGAACATACAATTCTAAACAACTTTCAAATGTAGTATTATCAAATACGCTTCATTCTCTTGTTATCCTTTGCTAAAGGAACCAATTACCAGCTAGCTTTAACTAGTGTAGGATATGTGCGTATTCAATTTTCAACAAGGGATACCAAGAAAACAAAGCACATTTAAAAAAAAAAAAAATATATAAATATATATATATATATATATATCTTTATCCATCTCATGAAAAGCCAGTCAATACAAAATTAGATCCCCATATCGGTGAGGAAGATGTATAGCAGTGTTCTCCACAGGGCCTATTTAACACGCACAAGACCCAGCTGATTTTACTGACCACCCGGCAAAAATTTAAGCCAACGTTAAGCTAATTAGTTCATATGAAATTTTTTACCAATATTTTTGCACAAGTTATCATTGAATCAATGTATGTTAAATTAAGTTATTCAAAGCACACACCAATTGCATAAGTCACATTTATAAAAAAGCAGAAACTGTGAAATATTGCAGATTACTACACTGTCCACACCCAGCTACTTCATAATGCCACACGGATGACACAATTTTCAGTGGAGAACACTGCATAGAACAAAATCGCACAAGGCCACAAAGCAATGCTTTTATTTCACCACGAGTGGTGCCATTAACGGTTGCAAAAGCAGCGAGTTCCCTTTTTTTTTTTCTTCTTAGAAGGAAAATGTAAAAAAAAAAACAAAAAAAAAAAAAAAAAAACACACACACACACAACACCAAATTGCCATGCTAGTTCACAAATATACAAAAATGAATGCATATATTGTATTTCCATTAATATGTAAGTAGTTAAAATTAGACGTGGAAAATCTGCTTTCATTACTTGTTGGTAAAAACAATAATGAATGTCAGACAATATTGTCTAAATGAGCTAAACTATTAAAGGGACACTAAACCTAATTTTTTTCTTTCATGATTCAGATAGAGAATACAAATTTTAAACAACATTCCAGTTTACTTCTATTATCTAATTTGCCTTATTGTTTTAGATATTCTTTGTTGAAGAAATAGCAATGCACATGGGTGAGCCAATCACATGAGGCATCTATGTGCAGCCACCAATCAGCAGCTACTGAGCCTATCTAGATATCATTTTCAGCAAAGGATATCAAGAGAATTAAGCAAATTAGATAATAGAAGTAAAATTAGAAATTTGATTAAAAAAAAACATAATTTATGCTTACCTGATGAATTCCTTTCTCCTGTAGTGTAGTCAGTCCACGGGTCATCCATTACTTATGGGATATTAACTCCTCCCTAACAGGAAGTGCAAGAGGATCACCCAAGCAGAGCTGCTATATAGCTCCTCCCCTCTACGTCACACCCAGTCATTCGACCGAAAACCAAACGAGAAAGGAGAAACTATAGGGTGCAGTGGTGACTGGAGTATAATTTAAAATTTAGACCTGCCATAAAAAACAGGGCGGGCCGTGGACTGACTACACTACAGGAGAAAGGAATTTATCAGGCAAGCATAAATTATGTTTTCTCCTGTTAAGTGTAGTCAGTCCACGGGTCATCCATTACTTATGGAATACCAATACCAAAGCTAAAGTACACGGATGACGGGAGGGACAGGCAGGATCTTTACACGGAAGGAACCACTGCCTGAAGAACCTTTCTCCCAAAAACAGCCTCAGAAGAAGCAAAAGTGTCAAATTTGGAAAATTTGGAAAAAGTATGAAGAGAAGACCAAGTTGCAGCCTTGCAAATCTGTTCAACAGAGGCCTCATTCTTAAAGGCCCACGTGGAAGCCACAGCTCTCGTAGAATGAGCTGTAATTCTGTCAGGAGGCTGCTGTCCAGCAGTCTCATAGGCTAAACGTATTATGCTACGAAGCCAAAAAGAGAGAGAGGTAGCAGATGCTTTTTGACCTCTCCTCTGTCCAGAATAAACGACAAACAGGGAAGAAGTTTGGCGAAAATCTTTAGTTGCCTGTAAATAAAATTTCAGGGCACGGACTACGTCTAGATTGTGCAGAAGACGTTCCTTCTTTGAAGAAGGGTTAGGGCACAATGATGGAACAACAATCTCTTGATTGATATTCTTGTTAGTGACTACCTTAGGTAGGAACCCAGGTTTAGTACGCAGAACTACCTTGTCTGAATGAAAAATCAGATAAGGAGAATCACAATGTAAGGCCGATAACTCAGAGACTCTACGAGCCGAGGAAATAGCCATTAAAAACAGAACTTTCTAAGATAACAGCTTGATATCAATGGAATGAAGGGGTTCAAACGGAACACCCTGTAAAACGTTAAGAACTAAGTTTAAGCTCCACGGTGGAGCAACAGTCTTAAACACAGGCTTAATCCTGGCCAAAGCCTGACAAAAAGCCTGAACGTCTAGAACTTCTGACAGACGTTTGTGTAAAAGGATGGACAGAGCTGAGATCTGTCCCTTTAAGGAACTTGCAGATAAACCCTTTTCTAAACCTTCTTGTAGAAAAGACAATATCCTAGGAATCCTAACCTTACTCCATGAGTAACTCTTGGATTCGCACCAGTGTAAATATTTACGCCATATCTTATGGTAAATTTTCCTGGTAACAGGTTTCCTAGCCTGTATTAAGGTATCAATTACTGACTCCGAAAATCCACGCTTTGATAAAATCAAGCGTTCAATTTCCATGCAGTCAGCTTCAGAGAAATTAGATTTTGATGTTTGAAAGGACCCTGAATTAGAAGGTCCTGTCTCAGAGGCAGCGACCAAGGTGGACAGGATGACATGTCCACTAGATCTGCATACCAGGTCCTGCGTGGCCACGCAGGCGCTATTAGAATCACCGATGCTTTCTCCTGTTTGATCCTGGCAATCAATCGAGGAAGCATTAGGAAGGGTGGAAACACATAAGCCATCTTGAAGGTCCAAGGTGCTGTCAGAGCATCTACCAGGACCGCTCCCGGGTCCCTGGATCTGGACCCGTAACAATGAAGCTTGGCGTTCTGGCGAGACGCCATGAGATCCATATCTGGTTTGCCCCAACGTCGAAGTATTTGGGCAAAGACCTCCGGATGAAGTTCCCACTCCCCCGGATGAAAAGTCTGGCGACTTAGGAAATCCGCCTCCCAGTTCTCCACGCCTGGGATGTGGATCGCTGACAGGTGGCAAGAGTGAGACTCTGCCCAGCGAATTATCTTTGAAACTTCCATCATCGCTAGGGAACTCCTTGTCCCTCCCTGATGGTTGATGTAAGCCACAGTCGTGATGTTGTCCGACTGAAACCTGATGAACCTCAGAGTTGCTAACTGAGGCCAAGTCAGCAGGGCATTGAGAACTGCTCTCAATTCCAGAATGTTTATTGGAAGGAGACTCTCCTCCTGAGTCCATGATCCCTGAGCCTTCAGGGAATTCCAGACAGCGCCCCAACCTAGTAGGCTGGCGTCTGTTGTTACAATTGTCCAGTCTGGCCTGCTGAAGGGCATCCCTCTGGACAAATGTGGCCGAGAAAGCCACCACAGAAGAGAATCTCTGGTCTCTTGATCCAGATTCAGCATAGGGGACAAATCTGAGTAATCCCCATTCCACTGACTTAGCATGCACAATTGCAGCGGTCTGAGATGCAGGCGTGCAAAAGGTACTATGTCCATTGCCGCTACCATTAAGCCACTGACGGGTGTGGAATGGAATGAAGGATCCGGCAAGCATTTAGAAGTTTTGTTAACCTGTCCTCTGTCAGGTAAATCTTCATTTCTACAGAATCTATGAGAGTCCCTAAGAAGGGAACTCTTGTGAGTGGCAATAGAGAACTCTTTTCTTCGTTCACTTTCCACCCATGTGACCTTAGAAATGCCAGTACTAACTCTGTATGAGACTTGGCAGTTTGGAAACTTGACGCTTGTATCAGAATGTCGTCTAGGTACGGAGCTACCGATATTCCTCGCGGTCTTAGTACCGCCAGAAGAGAACCCAGAACCTTTGTAAAGATTCTTGGAGCCGTAGCTAACCCGAAGGGAAGAGCTACAAACTGGTAATGCCTGTCTAGGAAGGCAAACCTTAGATACCGGTAATGATCCTTGTGAATCGGTATGTTAAGGTAGGCATCCTTTAAATCCACTGTGGTCATGTACTGACCCCTTTGGATCATGGGTAAGATTGTCCGAATAGTTTCCATTTTGAACGATGGAACTCTTAGGAATTTGTTTAGGATCTTTAAATCCAATATTGGTCTGAAGGTTCCTTCTTTCTTGGGAACCACAAACAGATTTGAGTAAAACCCTTGTCCGTGTTCCGACCGCGGAACCGGATGGATCACTCCCATTAGTAAAAGATCTTGTACACAGCGTAGAAACGCCTCTTTCTTTATCTGGTTTGTTGACAACCTTGAAAGATGAAATCTCCCTTGTGGAGGAGAAGCTTTGAAGTCCAGAAGATATCCCTGAGATATGATCTCCAACGCCCAGGGATCCTGGACATCTCTTGCCCAAGCCTGGGCGAAGAGAGAAAGTCTGCCCCCCACTAGATCCATTTCCGGATCGGGGGCCCTCACTTCATGCTGTCTTAGGGGCAGCAGCAGGTTTTCTGGCCTGCTTGCCCTTGTTCCAGGTCTGGTTAGGTCTCCAGCCTTGTCTGTAGCGAGCAACAGTTCCTTCCTGTTTTGGAGCAGAGGAAGTTGATGCTGCTCCTGCCTTGAAGTTACGAAAGGCACGAAAATTAGACTGTCTAGCCCTTAGTTTGGCTCTGTCGTGAGGCAGGGCATGGCCCTTACCTCCCGTAATGTCAGCGATAATTTCTTTCAAACCGGGCCCGAATAATGACTGCCCCTTGAAAGGTATGTTAAGCAATTTAGATTTAGAAGTCACATCAGCTGACCAGGATTTTAGCCACAGCGCTCTGCGCGCCTGAATGGCGAATCCGGAATTCTTAGCCGTAAGTTTAGTTAAGTGTACTACGGCATCAGAAATAAATGAATTAGCTAGCTTAAGGGCTTTAAGCTTGTGTGTAATCTCATCCAATGGAGCTGTGTCAAGGGTCTCTTCCAGAGACTCAAACCAAAATGCCGCCGCAGCCGTGACAGGCGCAATGCATGCAAGGGGTTGCAATATAAAACCTTGTTGAACAAACATTTTCTTAAGGTAACCCTCTAACTTTTTATCCATCCAAAAGGCAGAGCTATCCTCCACCGGGATAGTGGTACGCTTAGCTAAAGTAGAAACTGCTCCCTCCACCTTAGGGACCGTTTGCCATAAGTCCCGTGTGGTGGCGTCTATTGGAAACATTTTTCTGAATATAGGAGGGGGTGAGAAAGGCACACCGGGTCTATCCCACTCCTTAGTAACAATTTCAGTAAGTCTCTTAGGTATAGGAAAAACGTCAGTACAGCAAAATATTTATCCAACCTACATATTTTCTCTGGGATTGCAACCGTGTTACAATCATTCAGAGCCGCTAACACCTCCCCTAGTAATACACGGAGGTTTTCCAGCTTAAAATTTAAAATTTGAAATGTCTGAATCCAGCTTATTTGGATCAGATCCGTCACCCACAGAATGAAGCTCTCCGTCTTCATGTTCTGCAATTTGTGACGCAGTATCAGACATGGCCCTAGCATTATCAGCGCACTCTGTTCTCACCCCAGAGTGGTCTCGTTTACCCCTAAGTTCTGGCAATTTAGATAAAACTTCAGTCATAACATTAGCCATGTCTTGTAAAGTGATTTGTAATGGCCGCCCTGATGTACTTGGCGTTACAATATCACGCACCTCCTGAGCGGGAGATGCAGGTACTGACACGTGAGGCAAGTTAGTCGGCATAACTTCCCCCTCGTTCTCTGGTGAATTTTGCTTAACTTGTACAGATTGGCTTTTATTTAAAGTAGCATCAATGCAATTAGTACATAAATTTCTATTGGGCTCCACCTTGGCCTTTGAACATATTGCACAAAGAGATTCCTCTGTGTCAGACATGTTTAAACAAACTAGCAATTAGACTAGCAAGCTTGGAAAATACTTTTCAAATGAATTTACAAGCAATATAAAAAACGATACTGTGCCTTTAAGAAGCACACAAAAAAACTGTCACTTTGATATAACAATGAACCGGTTTAGTTATAGCAATCAATTTTTCATATGAAATGCATTAATTTAGCAAAGGATAGCACCCATCAGCAAATGGATTATTAACCCCTTAATACCAAAAAACGATTGACAAATCAAATAAATACGTTTTTATCACAGTCAAAGCACAGTCTCACAGGTCTGCTGTGAGTGATTACCTCCCTCAAACTAGTTTTGGAGACCCCTGAGCTCTGTAGAGACGTCCTGGATCATGCAGGGAGAATAAGGAAGACTGTGACTGAATTTTTAATGCGTAGTAAAAGCGCCAAAATAGGCCCCTCCCACTCATAATACAGCAGTGGGGAAGCCAGTAAACTGATTTTATTCAAAATAAACGACAGCCAAGTGGAAAATAATGCCCATACATTTTCACCAAGTACCTCAGAGAGAAAAACGATTAACCTGCCAGTAAACGTTTTAAATATATGAAATAATAATAAAAGCCTGTTGCTAGTCGCTATCACTGCAGAAAGGCTATAAGTTATATGTATACCGTATTTTCTTAGTGAAGTGCCATTCCCCAGAAATACTTTAGTGCCAACATACATACATAACAGCCTGATACCAGTTGCTTCTACTGCATTTAAGGCTGTACTTACATTATATTGGTATTAGCAGTATTTTCTCAGTCAATTCCATTCCTTAGAAAATAATATACTGCAACATACCTCGCTCCTCAGAATGGCCGAGAACAGCAAATGGATCTTAGTTACGTCCGCTAAGATCATACACAAACTCAGGTAGATTCTTCTTCTAATACTGCCTGAGAAGAAACAACACACTCCGGTGCTGTTTAAAACAACAAACTTTTGATTGAAGTAATAAAAAACTAAATTTAATAACCACACTCCTCGTACACATCCTATCTATTAGTTAGGTGCAAGAGAATGACTGGGTGTGACGTAGAGGGGAGGAGCTATATAGCAGCTCTGCTTGGGTGATCCTCTTGCACTTCCTGTTAGGGAGGAGTTAATATCCCATAAGTAATGGATGACCCGTGGACTGACTACACTTAACAGGAGAAAGCATGCTCTTTCTAAATCATGAAAGAAAAAAAAAAATGGGTTTCATGTCCCTTTAAATTAAATAACTTATATGGATAAAAAAAAAAAATGTATGCAATTTAGCTTCAGTCTTCCTTTGTCTAATTTGGCTTTTGTGAATATGGATAGATTTAGAGAGATATTTTATTTATTTATTTTTTTAAATGTATGCTCTTCATAAAACCTATTTTTATATTAATTCCAAGTTATAATGTTATAAATCCCTCAGCACAGAAAAAACAAACAATTCAACAAGCACAAACAATACTATTTACAAATGACTAATGGAAAAGGGGCAGCCAAGTTTAGTCACACCTAACCTTGCACGATTACAGTGACAGATCACCTTTACTCTAGCGAAACAGGTTATACCCGGTGAAAACTCAGCTCACCTCTGTCTTACTACACAAATGTCAATGTAACAGAGGGTTAGGAAATACACACTCGCGTGCATCCTGGATGCTGAAAATATCTTTATAAAACATATAATTACTAATTATGACCATATGCAAATTATTTTGATTAAACTATTAAAAAAAGGGTTGCTCCTCAAATTCTGCAAGAACGCAGGGTGTGCCTGACCTAACTAGGTGTCAAAGCAATCAGGCTAAATGGACAGGAAATCCCAAAGTTTTCTTCCGTGATTCGGATAGAACAAACAATTTTATTCAACTTTAAAAATTAACTTCTATTATCAAATTTACTCTGTTCTTGTGTAATCCTTTGCTGAAGGAACATAATTGCACTACAGTCAGCTAGATGAACACATCTAGTTATCCAATCAGAAGAGACAAAGGAGTGCAGGCTCCAATCAGCAGCTAGCTTCCCCTAGTGTAGGATATTTATTTATTATTCTTTTTCAACAAGGGTTACCAAAAGAACAAAGCACATTTAAAAATAAAAGTGAATTTAAAAAGAGTCTTAAAATGACATGCTCTATCTGAATCATGAAAATTTAAAGGGACAGTCTACACCAGAATTTTTATTGTTTTAAAAGATAGATAATCCCTTTATTACCCATTCCATAGTTTTGCATAACCAACACAGTTATATTTAATACACTTTTTACCTCTGTGATTTTCTTGTATCTAAGCCTCTGCAGTCTGCCCCCTTATTTCAGTTTTTTTGACAGACTTGCATTTTAGCCAATCAGTGCCAACTCCTAGGTAACTCCACGTGTGTGTGCACAGTGTTATCTATATGAAACACATGAACTACCACCCTCTAGTGGTGAAAAACTGTCAAAATGCATTCATATAAGAGGCGGCCTTTAAGGTCTAAGAAATTAGCATATGAACCTCCTAGGTTTAGCTTTCAACTAAGAATACTAAGAGAACAAAGCAAAACTTGTTATTAAAGTAAATTGGAAAGTTGTTTAAAATTACATGCCCTATCTGAATCATGTAGGTTTATTTTGAACTAGACTGTCCCTTTAAATTTTGACTTTCCTATCCACCCCTTAAAGGGACATTATACACTAGATTTTTCTTTGCATAATTTTTTTGTAGGTGATCCATTTATATAGCGCATCTGGGTGTGTTTTTGTAAAAATGTATAGTTTTACTTATTTTTAACCATTTGCAGTCCTTTGTCGGAACAAAGGGTTTTAGCGCATGCGCTCAAATGTCGGATATATTCCAACTGCCACTTTCGAACCCGCCGGCCGCACAAATTAAGCATTTAAAAAGGACCGGCAAGGGTTAAATAACATTGTGCTAATTTTCAGACTCCTAACTAATCCCCAAAGCTTTAGATGTATACAGACTTCAGACTGGTTCTGTTTGTATAATGGGTCTTTTCATATGCAGGGAGGGGGAGGTTCTGCTCTCTGCCCCTTTCAGTGGGTGCCCCAGGCTAATCTCATTAACAGTGTTAAATTGGGAGCTTTTAAGTAAGTTTTTAAAAGGTTTTATATCAATATCAGTATTAAATATTTTTTTAACTTTCATGATTCAGATAAAGCATGCAATTTTAAGCAACTTTCTAATTTACTCCTAATTAGCAATGTTTCTTCCTTCTATTTGTATCTTTATTTGAAAAGCAGGAATGTAAGCTTAAATGTAGCCACCACTTAGCAAGTGCTAGCCAAGGTTCTGAACCAAAAATGGGCTGGTGTTCTGTCGAAAACTCCAAGAGAACAAAAACTCCAAGATGACGTCACTTCCGGTGACCCTTCCATTTTCACTATCTGTTTTTGCCTCTGTTTGGGGGCGCACCACCGATCCTCTGGCATCCACCCCAAGTAAACCTTTTTCACCCCCCCTTGAGCCCCCCAGGCGGAAGCAAAATAGATAGTTAAGATGGGCAATTACAGACCCATCTGATTGGCCTGTGTCTTCATGAGGGACAGGATGCACAACCAGATGTATGGATTCACCGGAAGTGACGTAATCTTGGAGTTTTCGATATAACACCGGCTCCTTAGATTTACATTCCTACTTTTTCAAATAACAATACCAAGAGAACAAAGAAAAATTGATAATAGGAGTAAATTAGAAAGTTGCTTAAAATTGCCTTGTCACGGATACCAGGCTGCCAAGGTCACCTCCTCCCATATTGTGGAATTATTGTGTCCCCACCAGCTTCCATTGTATTGTACCCTGATTGCACATTGTCATGGGAAGAGCTGATCTCTGCAGCTTGGCCCCTTCACTCCTTGCCGGGCTTATGGAACTACTCGCCGGCTGGGCTTGCTAGCGGTCCCCGCTGAACTTTAACCTAGGTTGCTCCAGAGCTCTGCTCTTTTGGGGGTTTGTTAGAGCTTTGGTGGGCAGGGGTTGGGGTGAGTGCTGAGGGGGAGCTCGCTCGGGAACCGGAGGTTTTGGACACCCCAACCATAGGCTGTTCCTGAGTACCTTTGCCAGACTGTCAGTCTGGTCCCCAGAAACGGATTGTGTCGCTTTTTGGACTGTGGCATCTGGGGACCAGGAGCTTTCCGACACCCTGGAAGGGCCGCCGCTCCCCCCGAGTCACCCCGAAACCGTAACCTAGGTACTGTGGGGGTCTCTATGTAACTATGGCTCCTATGGAGGCGCCAGCCTGTCTGGAGGGGCGGGAATGGCGGATAAGATAAGAGTGTGTATAAAAGCTGTGTGATTTTCTTAATAAAGTCTGTTTGTGATTAACCTTAATACTGGTCTTGTCTGGTTATTAGGGTGGGCTCTTGCTAAAATCACTTTCTCCGCTCTATAACTACAAGTTCCAGGTACAGGAAGGACACTTTTGGCGGAGCTACCCAGTCAAGGTAGCCAGAGTCCGTCACATGCAAGCTCTATCTTAATCATGAAAGAAAAAAATTGGTTTAATATTACTTAAAGGATGGTCTGCCTGTAATAGCACGTGTCTTGCCCCAAGCAGAAAGACTGCACTATTAGACCCTTCCTTCCTCCTGCACTCTTGCTAAAATAGCGGGGTCTCACTATTAAAAAACACTCCCCAAAGAAAGGTTAAAGTACCATTAAAGTCAGCATTTCAACACCATATAAAAATGTTTCATTATAGCAATATACATTTATTTTACATCCTTTTGCTGTACAAATACATCTAAAAATATTACTTGTTCTACTTTCTCCCACAGAGGATTGGGTTAATACTTTGTGCTAATTTAGCTGCGAGGTTTTGTTTACCCCCTCCTACCTCAAATACTCTGTACCCATTTGTTATTAAAGGTGGATTATCAGTTTTACATCAACAATAGTGATAGGAAAAGTATTATTTGCAATAGCAGTGATCATACAAGGTAGTTTAGGTGTTAATATTGCTTTGTGTATAGATAGATGATAGGTAAATAGGAATATAGAGTATGTCTGTATTTAAATACCAGTTACATTTTTTTTGTAACTAAATTAGTGCTAAACCACTAGAAGAGGGCAGGCTACCCCAGCACATTTGCAAACAGAGTTCATGCTATATCTGCGTATTAATCCCTTGAAGGCCGCCTACTATCTGAATGTATTTGACAGTTTTCACAGCTAGAGGGGTTAGTTCATGTGTGCCATATAGATAACATTGTGCTCATGGAGTTATTTATGAGAGGGCATCGATTGGCTAAAATGTAAGTCTGTCAAAAGAACTGAAATAAGGGGGCAGTCTGCAGAGGCTTAGATTAAAAAAAAAAAAAAAAACCCATCCATTTTAATCGGCCTGCACACAAACATGGTGACTGCCTAACCAGTCGTCCAAAACTCAAACCGATCCTCTAAAAGAAAGACATTTTCAGTATACAACACCAACTAAATATAAACTTAAAGGGCTTTAAAAATAAAAAAAGGACATGCTCTAATTCATTATCAACTCTGCACTACGAGGTGTTTAACCCCTGAAAAGGGGTTAAACACACAGTAAAAGTACCGCTCGCGACCCACAAAGCACTGCTGATGCCGAACAGAACACATCGCTGAGCATAGATTAACAAATGTAACCCTTTTTGAAGTTCGGTTAAAAGGGACATGAAACCCCAAAATGTTCTTTTTTTCATGATTCAGATAAGACATTCAATTTTGACGAACTTTCCAATTTCTATTATCAAATTTGTTTAATTCTCATGGTATCAATTGATCAACGAGCAGCAATACATTACTGGGAGCTAGCTGAACAAATCAGGTGAGCCAATAACAAGAGGCATTTATGTACAACCACCAATCAGCAGCTAGCTCCCAGTAGTGCATTGCCGCCCCTAGGTCTACCTAGGTATGATTTTTAACAAAAGGATACCAATAGAACAAAGCACATTAGGTAATAGTAAATTAGAAAGTTGTTTAAAACTACATGTTTTGTCTGAATTATGAAAGAAAATGTTGGGTTTTATGTTATAATTCTCACCAACATAAAGTTCTGATGACAGTGCTCTATTATACATTACTTCTTGCAGTGGTCAACAAACCAGTTCAAAATTTAGGAGGCAGTAAGAATATTTTGGAGCCAGACAGTGGTATTTGTATATCGATACATAGAAAAACCACACAAAAAGGTTAGGAGCCAGGGGTAAAATTTTAGGAGCCAGTGGCTCCCTGGCTTCTGGGTTTGTCGAGCTCCGTCTCATTGCGTTATGAGATCAGGAGCGCGATTGCTCTGTACTTATGCGGTATGTTTACTTTTCACGATCGCTAAAAATCCAGTACATTGTTTACTGTAAAAGCCTTAGTCCTCAAGACTAAGTGTAGCTCTTTGGATATTTATGAAAATATGGAGCCTGGATATCAGGTATAATATGACCATTAGTAAAGATACTTCATTCACTTTTAAAGGGACAGTCTACACCAGAATTTTTATTGTTTTAAAAAGATAGATAATCCCTTTATTACCCATTTCCCAGTTTTGCATAACCAACACAGTTATAATAATATACTTTTAACCTCTGTGATTATCTTGTATCTAAGCCTCTGCAAACTGCCCCTTTTTTCAGTTCTTTTGACAGACTTGCAGTCTAGCCAATCAGTGCCTGCTCCCAGATAACTTCACGTGCACGAGGACAGTGTTATCTATATGAAATACGTGAACTAACACCCTCTAGTGGTGAAAAACTGTTAAAATGCAATCTGAAAGAGGTGGGCTTCAAGGTCTAAGAAATTAGCATATGAACCTCCTAGGTTAAGCTTTCAACTAAGAATACCAAGAGAACAAAGCAAAATTGGTGATAAAAGTAAATTGGAAAATTGTTTAAAATTACATGCTCTATCTGAATCATGAAAGTTTATTTTGGCCTAGACTGTCCCTTTAAATGACAAAACAAAAACGGATTTGTATCAACAAGAATATGTTTGACCCACTAACTCAAGTCACCAACTTTATATTACGTTTGTTTCCATCTGGGTCAATAAAGGGAGAAGGACAGTGAGAGTGAAGCAATCTCTTTAGTCCGCCAGGCATACCTACCACCTAGCATACCCCCCTCCCCCAACTGTATAGATTACGTCTGTCCTCACATTAGCAACAGATAAGATAAGGAACAGCGAGATCTCAATGCCATCCTAACTCACAACACACACGCCAGTTATGACTCAATGCTGGAGTATTCAGGGTCAGAGGATTCAAGACAACGAGGTCATACAAAATAAACTCCACAAGAAAAAAAAAAAAAAAAAAATCCAAATAAAATTATAATATCAGAGACTCTGTTTCACACACGTAAATTAAAAACAGTAGATTACAATGGATCAATTTTAAAAAAAGGTAGCTAGTGTGTTAAAACAGGAAGTTTTCATATGAAATTACCCAAAAAGCAAATATTTAAAGCTGTTCCGCAATACATTGTTTAAAAGGGACAGTCTAGTTTAAAAATAAAATAAATAGATAGATAATCCCTTTATTATATACTTTTTACACATATGCGATTACCTTGTATCTAAGCCTCTGCAGACTGTCCCCTTATTTCAGTTCTTTTGACAGACTTGCATTTTAGGCAATCAGTCCTGCCTCATAAATAACTCCATGGTAGTGAGCACAATGTTTATCTATATGACACACATGAACTAGCACTGTCTAGCGGTGAACTGTCTTCAAGGGCTTAGAAATTTGCATACGAGCCTACCTAGGTTTAGCTTTAAACAAAGAATACCAAAAGAACAAAGCAAATTTAATGAAAAAAAAGTAAATTGGAAAGTGGTTTTAAAATGACATGCTCTATCTGAATCATTATCCCTTTAAGGTTTATAATATTTAGACTGCAAAGTAATTTTAACATAATTAAGCAATTTATTGCTTCAGATAAATTCCACTAGAACATTCGCTGAAGAGAACTGTGCCAGAAGCAATGATTTTCAGAGAAAAGTTTATGAGAGTACAAGGTCCAAAGGCCAGAGAAAAAGTACAGAACATGAGCTCTTTAAAACTCATGACCAGAAAAAAAAAAAAAAAAAAAGCAATTTAGTCTCTTTGTACTGTCTGTCTTGTCTGCCAAATAAAAACACGCAAGAAAGTTCAGGTTATCGTAAACAGTTTAAAAGGGACATGAAACCTAAATTTTTTTTTCAAGATTTAGAAAGAGAGTACAATTTTAAACAACTTTCAAATTTACTTCTATTATCTAATTTGCTTAATTCTCTTGATATACTTTGCTGAAAAGCATATCTAGATAGGCTCAGTGGCTGCTGATTGGTTGCTGCACATAGATGCCTAGTGTGATTGGCTCACACATGTGAATTTCTATTTCTTCAGCAAACGATATCTAAGGAACGAAGCAAATTAGATAATAGAAGTAAATTGGAATGTTGTTTAAAATTGTATTCTCTACTTGAATCATGAGAGAATTTTTTTGGGTTTAGTGTCCCTTTAATGAAAAAGTAAAAGAAATAATGTTTGGCAGCATATATTTACGCATCACTGACCTTAGCTAACAACTGTTTAAACCCTGCAAACGTGTTAAAGTGACAGGAAAACCCAATTTCGAGCTAACAATTTTAAACAAATTTCCAATTTACTTCTATTATCCAATTTGCTTCATAATTTAGGTATCCTTTTTTTGAAAAGCATAGCTATAGCTATTTGCTGATTGGTGGCTGCATATTTTATACTAGTCTTAAAGCCCGTTCACACGGGCCATTTTTTGCAGTACAGCGGTCCCACCCCTTGCTCGCTCTCTTTCTCCCCAATCTCTTTAGCGCTCTCTTTCTCCCCAATCTCTTTAGCGCTCTCTTTCTCCCCAATCTCTTTATCCCCCTCTTCTGCTCTCACTATCCACTTCTTTTTAGAGCCACACACTTGGCACCTGACCCCGCCCGCGTCATGCTCGGCCCCACCCGACCCCGCCCATGTCACACCCGACCCCGCCCAGCCCGCGTCACGCCCTGGCCCCGTCCACGTCACGCCCGGGCCCCGCCCACACCACCACATGCGACGCCGGGGGAAGACAGAAGGCCAGGTGTGTTTGTCCTTGTGCGCAGTCTCTACTGCGCATGACAGCTTCGGACAAACACACTTGGCCTTTTATAATATAGGATTCTCAGTGCACCAGCATTTTAAATACTGCAGCTGCTCAGAGCAGCAGTGGGGCTTGTAATCATGTCAGCAATTATTCAAATTGAGTCATTACCAGATGGTACAAGCAACTTAGGTTCTCTGAGCAAGTGCTGTGTTTAAAATGCTGGTGCACAGTGCATGCTTAAAGGGACAGTCTACACCCCAGAAGCAGAACTTTTCTTCACTTTCTGCAGACATTTTTTTTTTATTTTCTGCAGGTCATTTTTCATTTTTATAATCTAGTGCTGCAGTTGAAATTGCATTGCAAATTAGCTGCAGACCAAAAAAAAAAAAAGTCACATGAAAAAATATGTTTCCTTTTCTCTTGGTCTAACATCACAAGGTAAAAATGTAGTAATAAAAATGGTATGTTGTTTTCAAGAAAATCTTACATTCACAGCTTTGCAGACCAGTAATGGCTGGGGTTTAAATGAACACTGAACCCAAATTTTTTATTTCACGATTTAGACAGAGCATGCAATTTTAAGCAACTTTCTAATTTACTCCTATTATCAATTTTTCTTCATTCTCTTGCTATCTTTATTTGAAAAGCAATAAATGTAAGTTTAGAAGCCTGCCCATTTTTTATTCACCATCTGGGTTGTCCTTGCTGATTGGACAGCACCAATAAACGAGTGCTGTCCATTGTTCTGAACCAAAAAGTGTCTGGCTCCTTAGTTTAGATGCCTTCTTTTTCAAATAAAGATAGCAAGAGAACGAAGAAAAATTGATCATAGGAGTAAATTAGAAAGTTGTCTAAAAGTGCATGCTCTATCTGAATCATGAAAGAAAAAAATTGGGTAGTATCCCTTTAAAAAACAAAAACAAACAAACAAACCCTGAGACAGTCAATAAATGCACTGCTGCTTTGCAGCGCTACTGACTGTTCTCTTAAACAGCACTTTTCTCTGGATGCGCTGTGTTAAGGAAAACTTACACAGCAATGACGAATACGGCATCTTCCAATCACGGCTCCCCCCCCCCCCCAGGGGAATCATTGCATGAGGCAACACCGTGATTGGAGGATGCCGTATTCGTCATTGCTGATTCTGTAGAGTTTGCTTGTACAAACTGTATTTTTATACATTAGTATTTAAAATATAAATAGCAATTTTGAATATAAATATAAATGTAATTTGCTATACTTGATAGATTTGAATATCTCTTATGAAACTTGTAAACCTTGATATTTATGTATATTTTGGTTAGTTTGAAATAGACGATACTTAAAGGGACACTGAACACAATTTTTTTCTTTCATGATTCAGATAGAGCATGCAATTTTAAGCAACTTTCTAATTTACTCCTATTATCAATTTTTCTTCGTTCTCTTGCTATCTTTATGTAAAAAAAAAAAAAAAAAAAAGGCATCTAAGCTAAGAAGTCAGCCAATTTTTGGTTCAGTATCCTGGACAGCACTTGTTTATTGGTGGGTGAATTTATCCACCAATCAACAAGAGCAACCCAGGTTGTTCACCAAAAATGGGCCGGCATCTAAACTTACATTCTTGCTTTTCAAATAAAGATACCAAGAGAATGAAGAAAATTTGATAATAGGAGTAAATTATAAAGTTGCTTAAAATTGCATGCTCTATCTGAATCACAAAATAACAAATTGGGTTCAGTGTCCCTTTAATACCCACGCTCTATATTATGGTGTTTATACAATTGTATGTGTAGTATTATATACACACAGATCATATTACACCAGATCTGCTATACTGAAGTGACAGTTTTTTAACACCTCGCAATTCAAACCGCTAACTTTTAACCCCTTAATGGCCACAGCACTTTTCCATTTTCTGTCCGTTTGGGACCAAGGCTATTTTTACATTTTTGCGGTGTTTGTGTTTAGCTGTAATTTTCCTCTTACTCATTTACTGTACCCACACATATTATATACCGTTTTTCTCGCCATTAAATGGACTTTCTAAAGATACCATTATTTTCATCATATCTTATAATTTACTATAAAACAAATTATAAAATATGAGGAAAAATTGAAAAAAAACCCACTTTTTCTAACTATGACCCCCAAAATCTGTTACACATCTACAACCACCAAAAAACACCCATGCTAAATAGTTTCTAAATTTTGTCCTGAGTTTAGAAATACCCAATATTTACAGGTTCTATGCTTTTTTTGCAAGTTATAGGGCCATAAATACAAGCAGCACTTTGCTATTTCCAAACCATTTATTTTTCAAAATTAGCGCTAGTTACATTGGAACACTGATATCTTTCAGGAATCTCTGAATATCCCTTGACATGTATATATTTTTTTTTTAGTAGACATCCCAAAGTATTGATCTAGGCCCATTTTGGTATATTTCATGCCACCATTTCACCGCCAAATGCGATCAAATAAAAAAAATCGTTCACTTTTTCACAAATTTTTTCACAAACTTTAGGTTTCTCACTGAAATTATTTACAAACAGCTTGTGCAATTATGGCACAAATGGTTGTAAATTCTTCTCTGGGATCCCCTTTGTTCAGAAATAGCAGACATATATGGCTTTGGTGTTGCTTTTTAGTAATTAGAAGGCTGCTAAATGCCACTGCGCACAATACGTGTATTATGCCCAGCAGTGAAGGGGTTAATTAGGGAGCATGTAGGGAGCTTTTTGGGGTAATTTTAGCTTTAGTGTAGGGTAGTAGACAACCCCAATTATTGATCTAGGCCCATTTTGGTATATTTCATGCCACAATTTCACCGCCAAATGCGATCAAATTTAAAAAAACGTAAAATCTTTCACAATTTTAGGTTTCTCACTGAAATCATTTACAAACAGCTTGTGCAATTATGGCACAAATGGTTGTAAATGCTTCTCTGGGATCCCTTTTGTTCAGAAATAGCAGACATATATGGCTTTGGCGTTGCTTTTTGGTATTTTGAAGGCCGCTAAATGCTGCTGCGCATCACATGTGTATTATGGCTAGCAATGAAGGGGTTAATTAGGTAGCTTGTAGGGACCTTGCAGGGTTAATATCACATTTAGTGTAGAGCTCAGCCTCCCACCTGAAACATCAGACCCCCTGATCCCTCCAAAACAGCTCTCTTCCCTCCCCCACCCCACAATTGTCCCCGCCATCTTAAGTACTGGCAGAAAGTCTGCCAGTACTAAAATAAAAGCTATATTTGTTTTTTTGTGTGTGTTTTTTTTTAAAGCATATTTACATATTCTGCTGTGTACTATCCCCCCTTAGCCCCCAACCTCACTGATCCCCCCCAAACAGCTCTATAACCTTCCCACTCTAACTTAATGGGCGCCATCTTGGGTACTGGCAGCTGTCTGCCAGCACCCAGTTTAGAAGAAAAAATGTTTTTGTTTTACATTTTTTAATCTTTTCTGTAGTGTAGTTTCCCCCCACACAAAACCAACCCCCCACCCCTCCACGATCTCTTTTTGTGTGTTTTTTTGTGTGTGTTTAGGCCACTTTTAACTTTTTAATCATTTTCCGTAGTGTAGCGGTTCCCACCCGCTCCCGCACGTACACGCGCCCGCCCACCACCCGCCACGCGCGCGCGTTCGTGAGCGCCCCCCGACGGTTCCGCCCCCCTTGAAGTCACACGGCACACCGATGGCCGCCCACCCGCCTCCCAAGTCGGCTCCCACCCACCAACGATACCGGCCATCGATGTCCGGTGCAGAGAGGGCCACAGAGTGGCTCTCTCTGCATCGGATGGCCATGTAAGGTTATTGCAGGATGCCTCCATATCGAGGCATCACTGCAATAACCGGAAAGCAGCTGGAAGCGAGCAGGATCGCTTCCAGCTGCTTTCCACACCAAGGACGTGCAGGGTACGTCCTCAGGCGTTAACTGCCTTTTTTTTGAGGACGTACCCTGCACGTCCTCGGTCATTAAGGGGTTAAAAAAAAATAAAAAATATATAAACCATTTGTAATCTATTTGAAATAATAACTAAGCTCCATTTTGAGATGGAACTCCTTCCATCCGGCACTTCCTTGTAATCTCTGAAGCGCGCACCCATGGAGCCCTTACTATGCGCATGCGTTCAAAACAGATGTACTCAATCTGCGCATGCGTTTTGAGCTGGTGACGCGTATACTCGGTCACTGTACACAGGGAGTCTAGGTTCTATCTATAGAGCATGCGCGTCTCGTGGACGCGCATCGCTTCCAAAAAAGGAGATTCTCATCTAACGAATGCGCAGAAAAAGCGCATGACGTAAAAAAAAAAAAAAAAAAAAAAAAGGGGGGGGGGGTTGAACGCCCCGGGGGGAAAGACGATTGGAAATAGTTGAGGGACTAAATGGCAGGTGCAGGAAGAGCAATCGAAAAAACAATATTATAAAAAAGGTATTTATCAACTTTCAAATATAAGATCTGCAAAAACAATGAATGAAAGTCCCCCTAAATAGTATCGATTTAACATATGGCGTAAACGGGTATGGTTGATTTGACATTCACTTTAAACGCTATAAAAAGGACTGATTGTTGTCTAAGCTACTATAGACAGCCTCTTATCACATGCTTTTTTTTTTATTAGCTTTTCACAACAAGACACTGCTAATTCATGTTTGCCATACAGATAACATTGTGCTCTCTCCCATGAAGTTGTGCAGGGCACAGCACTAATGGGCTAAAATGCAAGTCAATAAATAAATAGCCATGTGATAAGGTAACTGCCAGAAGTGGCTTAGATACAAGGTAATCAGAGGTAAAAATTATATTTATTTAACCATGTTGTTTATGCAAAACTGGGGAATGGGAAATAAAGGGATTATCTATCTTTTTAAACAACATACATTTGAGGTAGGCTGTCCCTTTAAATACACTTTTAAAACAGCTATAACTTTTATTATAAGCATTTTTGCAATACATGTATATTGCAACAATGCTTCTATTCAAAACAAAAATGCATCCATGAGGATTTCAATTTTAGCTGAAATATTCATATAATCTGGATGACCGCCGCATGAAGTTTAAAGAATATTTATTGGCATTGCACTGTAATGGATTTTTCAGCTGCATTTTGTTCTCCATACACCATACTGTCTGTATATATTTCAACAGAGCATTTAGTAAATCGAGTTATGTTATAGACAGAATGTTTGTTTGGATTTTTTTTGTACTAAGGTTAAAAAAAAAAAAAGAAGAAATATTTAAAATCAATATATTGTTTGTACAGTTGAACCCAAAAAAATATTTTGTGATTCAGATAGAGCATGCAATTTTAAGCAACTTTCTAATTTACTCCTATTATCAATTTCTCTTTGTTCTCTTGCTATCTTAATTTGAAAAGAAGGCATCTAAGCTTTTTTATTAGTTCAGAAGTCTGGACAGCACTTTTTTATTGGTGGATGAATTTATTCACCAATCAGCAAGGACAACCCAGGTTGTTCACCAAAAATGGGCCGGCATCTAAACTAACATTCTTGTATTTCAAATAGATACCAAGAGAATGAAGAAAATGTGATAAGAGGAGTAAATTAGAAAGTTGCTTAAAATTTCATGCTCTATCTGAATCACGAAAGAAAAAATTTGGGTTCAGTGTCCCTTTAAAGGTGATCATGAAATTCCAGAAAATTATATTTTAACCCATTAACGACAGCCGACATACTTTGTATGTCGGCTGTCGTTTTTAATCTAAGGGGTTAAATAGCACAGGTATCCCTGATAGCGGCGTGACCCCACTATAGCCAAATACTTAATGGAGTGAGGCAAGCAGTCATAGTGTGCTATTGTTGGGATAAAAAAAAAAACAAAAAAAAAACAACACATTAAAAAGGGACATAAAACCCCCCAAAAATATGTTGTAATTCAGATAGAGAACAGCATTAAAAAAATAAAAAAAAGTTCTGATTTACTTCTATTAACCCCTTGAGTGCTAATGACGGCTCAGAGCCGTCATTAGCACTCAACTACCTTTTATGCAATCTGGGGGCCCCCACCAGCTCCTACCCCGGCGATCGGGCCTGCATAATGACAGGCATTGCCGGGGCTTCCCGTTACGTGCAGTGACGTCACGCGCAATGACGTGATGACGTCACCGCGCAACTTTATTTAAAATTGTCAATACAAAGTATAGGGAAAGGGGGCATGCTGCTTAGAAACCTCTATCTCAGCGATCTAACCAGCTACAGACCCCCAAGACCCACCATTAGTGCTCTTGCAAATGGATAACATTCTAGCAAAACTGCTGTCAAATAGTGCTCCAGAAATGGGCTGGCTCCTAAGTATTGCGTCCCTGCTTTTCAACAAAAGATAAGAGAACGAAGATAAATTACTAGAAGTAAATTAGAAAGTTGTTTAAAACTACATGCTGTATCTGAATCATGAAAGCAAAAAAAAAATAATTTTGTTATGTTTCTTTAACCCTTTCATGACCGGGTTAAAAAGTCTACATCGGAACAGCGTTCCGATGTAGACAAATTGAAATCACGTGCAAACGATCGCAAGATTTCAATTATGGGATCGGGTCTGGGGGGCATCCCTAAGACGCTAGGAACGCCCTCCAGACCGCGATCAAATCCTGCAAGCGCAGTAGGCTTCAGGACAGCCGTTGGCTATGACGTTGTATTCCGTCATAACGGATTTAAAGCCCAGTGCCGTTGTGACGGAATACAACGGCATAACGGCGGCAAAAGGTTAATGACATACACCAAACAGGGCACACAACAACAACAACAACAACAACAACAACATGTCATAACGTGAACAAAAAAATTCAACTAAATTTAACTGTCCTTAATAAATACATTTTATGCAGCTGGATATAAAACTTAAAAACTACTTGAAACACCCCAAACATTTTTTTAACAAATTGTAAGTATTGTATATTAATAGTAATGGTTATAATTAATGATAAAAATAATAGATATTTGACAAAAGACACAAATACTGATGGATAAAACACCTTGGATGAGAAATTCCAATGACTGCGGTTAAAAAAATAGAATTCAGATAACTTTGATTAGGGAGAATGTATATGCAAGTGTCTGATTATCAGAAAATCTGCATATCTAATCATAGCTTCTCTCTCAAGGTGTTTCAAAGTCTAAAGAAGTCAACAGTCATATTTAGGGGTAATTACAATTTACATAAGTTAGTGATACATAAGAAGTCTGCTTACTGTTAGTGCCTGAAGAACTCTCCTTTGCGTCCTGCTGGTGTACGGCAGAGGTGCTCAGCTGAACACTTGACAAAGGCTTGGTCCCCATCATCATAGGACAGTTCTGAGCATAGGTGATCAGTGACTTGCCCGCTTTCTGCAAGAAGGTCTGGGATACCCGAGAAAGAAATGGACAACGGCGCACAATAGTCTCCATTCTGGTCTTAAAGACTGCAATGTACAAAAATAATATTAGACAGTGCAATATAAATAGTTTACAAAAATGCAGAAACTGATTAAAAGATTTAAAAAAAAAAAAAAAAAAAAGGGGATTAAAAAAAAATTAATATTAAAAAATATTAATATAGCTTTACAAAAGTTACCAGATCACTCACTATTGAAAGTAAACTTAAATTAAAAAATACTTTAATAATTTGTAGACTGGTGTATATATATATATATATATATATATATATGTATATATGTGTATGTGTGTATATATATGTATATATATGTGTATGTGTGTATATATATATATATATATATATATATATAGTCCTATACATTGCTTTTATAAATGATTGGTAAATTACAGTGACACTGTTAGTATAATATATATAATTGCTTTTGTAATTAAATTACTTGGCCAAAACAAACTCCCCCACTCACTTCTCCTTGAGCTGCTGTATATGAATCAAAAGGTGAAAAATGTACTCGGTCCCAGCTGTGCTCTGCCAATGTCACCTGTAGCTCGACGGCAGCTAATATTGAGAAGGCTTCCGGGTGAAGCCAGCCCAAGTCCTTGCGATGTGACCGCTTTCTCTTCCCATTGGCCAAACCCCTCATTCAACGCCCTCAAATTCCCTAAGGAGTTTTCACCCCCTCCCTTTGCGTAGGAGCAAGGGATGTGACGTCAGGACGTTCGGATACACCCACCGTGCGTCATACCTGTGCTGTAGGCAGAAGAGACAGGGACCCCACACAGTGCTGAATTCCTTTTACATAATATGCAATGGCCGATTGGTTATGTACTGTGTGGTGTGTCAGTAAAATGGCAGATAGTTTTATACAGGGTACAGTTTACTCACCAATTGGCTCTATTACATTGTATGGTTGAAATTTAGATGGCCTGTTATGGACCTAAAAAATAGGTAATACTGTACGAGATAAATATTTAATTAAGGCTGGTACCTGATTGCCAAAAAAGTTGTCAGCCCTCGTATGTAACCTAAAAACCGTAGTGTTTTACAAATGGTGTTACATTTAGTATGTTAATAAAAGTAATAGGAAAGTCAAAATTAAACTTAAAGGGATAGGAAAGTCAAAATTAAACTTAAAGGAACACAACCCAAATTTTGTCTTTCGTGATTCAGATAGAGCATGCAATTTTAAACTTTCTAATTTACTCCTATTATCAAATTTTCTTTATTCTCTTGGTATCTTTATTTGAAAGGCAAAAATGTAAGTTTAGATGCCGACCCATTTTTGGTGAACAACCTGGGTTCTTGCTGATTGGTGGATAAATTCATCCACCAATAAATAAATGCTGTCCAGTGTCTAAAATTGGCAGGCTCCTTAGCTTAGATTCCTTCTTTTTCAAATAAAGATAGCAAAGAACAAAGACAAATTGATAATAGGAGTAAATTAGAAAGTTGCTTAAAATTGCATGCTCTATCTGAATCACGAAAGAAAAAAAATGGTTTCAGTGTCCCTTTTAATGATTCAGATAGAGCATTTTTTAAGACACATTTAAATCTATTTCAAATGTTATTTATTCTCTTTGCATCCATTGCAAAAATATGTACATATCCTACACCATTTTATCTCTATTATAAAATCTGCATCATTCCCTTGACATCCTTGGCTAGTTAGCCAATCACCAGCTAACTCTCAGTAGTGCATTGCTGCTCTATCAGCTAATGATGTCAAGGGAATGATGCAGATTTGTTAACGGAGATCGAATGGAAAATTGTTTAAAATTGTATTTTCTATCTGAATCCTGAAAGAAGAAAAAAAAAAGTTTAATGATTCAGATAGGGCATAACATTTTAAACAACTTTGCAATTTACTTTTATCACCAATTTTGCTTTGTTCTCTTGGTATTCTTAGTTGAAAGCTTAACCTAGGGAGGTTCATAGGCTAATTTCTTATACCTTGAAGGCTGCCTCTAATCTAGTCAGATTTAGACAGTTTTTCACCACTAGAGGGCGTTAGTTCATGTGTGTCATATACAGTAGATAACATTGAGCTCACGCACGTGAAGTTACCTAGGAGTAAGCACTGATTGGCTAAAATGCAAGTCTGTCAAAAGAACTGAAATAAGGGGCAGTCTGCAGAGGCTTAGATACAAGATAATCACAGAGGTAAAAAGTGTATTATCATAACTGTTGGTTATGCAAAACTGGGGAATGGGTAATAAAGGGATTATCTATTCTGCTGTTGACTGTTCCTTTAAAAGTGTGAACCAATTTTATGTAACACCCAACACATTTGGTGGCCAGGGCAGAGCTCCCACCTATACTCTAATTTGTGAAATTATGTGCTAAACCAACCGTGATGGTTGGTTTAGCACATCTACAAAAGACAAGAAAAGACAGATGCGCCACATGGCCCAATATTGTTTGGTCCAAAATCAACTATATATATGAGGGATTGAACTCACATTTAGGAGAGCACCTCAATCAGTGCTAAAGGAGCAGTCTGGGATCTATAACAGTCACCCAGAAGACCAACAGCCGGCAATGGTATGATGTCTGTATCAGAGAGATAAAAGGAAACAAAGGTGCCTATATGGCCTAGTATTGCTTAAACACGGATAAATCAATTGCAAGATAGAAGAGTGGTACTCACAATAGTTGTAGCATCTCCTTTGATGCTATAGAGACAAGGTGGAATCAAAATAGTCACCCACTAGACTAGATCACAGGCCAACTGGACACAGGTGGATCATCCAGGGAAATTGGGAATCAGGGCAGATTCAGGATACAGCAGCAATCAGGATTATCCAAGAATGTATCCCTCTCAGCCAAAGGGTGAAAAGATGGTAGCAAATAATAGCAGCAAGTGTTCAAATATAAAAATTATTTATTAAAATACATTTTTTATTATTTTAATAAATAATTTTTATATTTGAACACTTGCTGCTATTATTTGCTACCATCTTTTCACCCTTTGGCTGAGAGGGATACATTCTTGGATAATCCTGATTGCTGCTGTATCCTGAATCTGCCCTGATTCCCAATTTCCCTGGATGATCCACCTGTGTCCAGTTGGCCTGTGATCTAGTCTAGTGGGTGACTATTTTGATTCCACCTTGTCTCTATAGCATCAAAGGAGATGCTACAACTATTGTGAGTACCACTCTTCTATCTTGCAATTGATTTATCCGTGTTTAAGCAATACTAGGCCATATAGGCACCTTTGTTTCCTTTTATCTCTCTGATACAGACATCATACCATTGCCGGCTGTTGGTCTTCTGGGTGACTGTTATAGATCCCAGACTGCTCCTTTAGCACTGATTGAGGTGCTCTCCTAAATGTGAGTTCAATCCCTCATATATATAGTTGATTTTGGACCAAACAATATTGGGCCATGTGGCGCATCTGTCTTTTCTTGTCTTTTGTAGATTGCTGCTTTTGATCCCGGCCTGGATCTCTACAGATAGCTGCCTCAATTTTCTCACCAGAGACTCGCTACTTAATATTGTGACTTTATAACTCAACGTACATTGATTCATTCACCTATGTTTACCTCTGATATTGACTTTTGATATATCATTGCTCATTACACACTATATGTTATTGTATTATTGGTTTACCATACTGCTTCTCACTTTGAGATATTTTATATTGTAGTATAGTCACTTATTACTACATTTTAATCTGTCTTTCTCTATGAGGTAATGTTCTCTCTCTATGAGGTTTAATTCTTTCTCTACTGAGATTTAAATCTTTCTCTATTGAGGTTGTTATATTTCCACACAGTGGATCCCTAATTATTTAGTTGTATATCACTAGATTCAGTGAATATATTGTCATAGGGCGCCCCCTCCCTTACTGTTGTTGGTTTAGCACATAATTTCACAAATTAGAGTATAGGTGGGAGCTCTGCCCTGGCCACCAAATGTGTTGGGTGTTACATAAAATTGGTTCTTCCTCCCACCGTCATCATTTATATCCTGGTTTCTTTAACACAAATCTTGAAGCTTCCAAACACACTTAGGAATTGCCAATCTCCTCTTAAAGATTACAATAAACACCTTGAGATTTGTATATAAAATTATTAACATACTTGAAAACGAGAGAAATCTCAATGTATCCTTCCTGGTAAAATATTTTACAGGGAGTGCAGAATTATTAGGCAAATGAGTATTTTGACCACATCATCCTCTTTATGCATGTTGTCTTACTCCAAGCTTTATAGGCTCGAAAGCCTACTACCAATTAAGCATATTAGGTGATGTGCATCTCTGTAATGAGAAGGGGTGTGGTCTAATGACATCAACACCCTATATCAGGTGTGCATAATTATTAGGCAACTTCCTTTCCTTTTGCAAAATGGGTCAAAAGAAGGACTTGACAGGCTCAGAAAAGTCAAAAATAGTGAGATATCTTGCAGAGGGATGCAGCACTCTTAAAATTGCAAAGCTTCTGAAGCGTGATCATCGAACAATCAAGCGTTTCATTCAAAATAGTCAACAGGGTCGCAAGAAGCGTGTGGAAAAACCAAGGCGCAAAATAACTGCCCATGAACTGAGAAAAGTCAAGCGTGCAGCTGCCAAGATGCCACTTGCCACCAGTTTAGCCATATTTCAGAGCTGCAACATCACTGGAGTGCCCAAAAGCACAAGGTGTGCAATACTCAGAGACATGGCCAAGGTAAGAAAGGCTGAAAGACGACCACCACTGAACAAGACACACAAGCTGAAACGTCAAGACTGGGCCAAGAAATATCTCAAGACTGATTTTTCTAAGGTTTTATGGACTGATGAAATGAGAGTGAGTCTTGATGGGCCAGATGGATGGGCCCGTGGCTGGATTGGTAAAGGGCAGAGAGCTCCAGTCCGACTCAGACGCCAGCAAGGTGGAGGTGGAGTACTGGTTTGGGCTGGTATCATCAAAGATGAGCTTGTGGGGCCTTTTTCGGGTTGAGGATGGAGTCAAGCTCAACTCCCAGTCCTACTGCCAGTTTCTGGAAGACACCTTCTTCAAGCAGTGGTACAGGAAGAAGTCTGCATCCTTCAAGAAAAACATGATTTTCATGCAGGACAATGCTCCATCACACGCGTCCAAGTACTCCACAGCGTGGCTGGCAAGAAAGGGTATAAAAGAAGAAAATCTAATGACATGGCCTCCTTGTTCACCTGATCTGAACCCCATTGAGAACCTGTGGTCCATCATCAAATGTGAGATTTACAAGGAGGGAAAACAGTACACCTCTCTGAACAGTGTCTGGGAGGCTGTGGTTGCTGCTGCACGCAATGTTGATGGTGAACAGATCAAAACACTCACAGAATCCATGGATGGCAGGCTTTTGAGTGTCCTTGTAAAGAAAGGTGGCTATATTGGTCACTGATTTGTTTTTGTTTTGTTTTTGAATGTCAGAAATGTATATTTGTGAATGTTGAGATGTTATATTGGTTTCACTGGTAAAAATAAATAATTGAAATGGGTATATATTTGTTTTTTGTTAAGTTGCCTAATAATTATGCACAGTAATAGTCACCTGCACACACAGATATCCCCCTAAAATAGCTATAACTAAAAACAAACTAAAAACTACTTCCAAAACTATTCAGCTTTGATATTAATGAGTTTTTTGGGTTCATTGAGAACATGGTTGTTGTCCAATAATAAAATTAATCCTCAAAAATACAACTTGCCTAATAATTCTGCACTCCCTGTATAAATAAATTGTTTATGCATAATGAAACAACTTTGCAATATATTTCATTGTTAATTTTGTCCCCTTTTCTTGTAATTTAGCTCTTAAAACTGAACAATTTCTAATACTCAGAACTTGAAATGCAACCTGCTGACTTCCCAATTCTAACTCCGCTAGACAACAATCCCTAATTGGCTTTAACTGATTGCAACTCTCCCCACACCCCATCTGTTTCCTGGTCTTGCAACAACAACAAAAAACCCTCAATATTTGGAAATAGGAAAAGGACAATCTGATAAAAAGTCAAATTTTGCCAATAATACTGTTATATCTAGTGATGGCTATATCTTTATCATAGTATCAATTTTAACAATCTATACTAGGGATGTAAATCAAACGCCTAACAATCTTTTTATCTGCAACAATTCCCATATACCTTATTGGTGAGTTTTGTAGAAAAGGTTTCAAAACCAATACACCAATATACCAATACACCCCATAGATTGCTAAATAATTGTGTATTTGCAGTTTGTTAACATAATAGACAACATTAGGAACTAATTTAAGTGTGGCAATTTTCTTGGCATTTTTGAAAGTGAGGCAGGGTGTGCAGCTTTTTAGATAATAGCCACATTTTTAGTTGCCAAGATAGAAACAATTATTTTCTGTTTAAAGGGATAGTCTAGTCAAAATTAAACTTTCATGATTCAGATAGAGAATGCAATTTTAAGCAACTTTCTAATTTACTCCCATTATCAAATTTTGTTCTCTTGGTATCTTTATTTGAATGTAAATATAGGAGTCGGCCCATTTTTGGTTCAGCACCTGGGTAGCGCTTGCTGATTGGTGGTTACATATAGACACCAATCAGAAAGCGCTACCCAAAAATTGGACCGGCTCCTCTGCTTACATTCCTGTTTTTTCAAATAAAGATACCAAGAGAACGAAGAAAATTTGATCGGAGTAAATTAAAATTAATTTTGACTAGACTATCCCTTCAACCCTAAGCTGAATTTAATATTTTTCTGTTTTTTACTATTTTCAAAAAACTTTTTTTGTTACTTTTTTATTTTTCGCCCAGATCCCCAAGACTTATACCATTGAAATGGTTAGGCGATTACCTTTCCAATGGTGGGTCTTGGGGGTCTGTAGCTGCTTAGATCCCTGAGATACAGGTTTCTAAGCAGCATGCCCCCTTTCCCTATACTTAGTATTGACAATTTTAAATAAATTTGCGCGGTGACGTCATGTTGCCATTGTACGTGACGTCACCGCACATAACAGGAAGCCCCGGCGATGCCTGTCACTATGCAGGCCCGATCGCCAGGGTAGGAGCGGACGGGGGCCCTCAGATTGCAAAAAAGTTAGTTGATTGTTAATGACGTCATTAGCACTCAAGGGATGGATCTTTTTTTCCTTAAAAAGGAAATTAGTACATATGATAGTGATTCATTTTTTTTTAAATGCATTAAGATTAGAAAAGTGAATTTAAAAATATAAAAAAGACACAGATCGTTTTAAACATACAATAATATCAATTGGCAGTTTAAAAAAAAAAAAAAAAAATATTTATAAATCTTATATTTTATTCTTCCCTGTGATGTCTCCTAAGACAAAGCATAAATAAAGGCTGTCCAACACGCTCTGTGAAACGCCCATCTATGCCTTTAAATTAAAATATTTAAAGGGACACTGTACCCAAATTTTTTCTTTTGTGATTCAGATTGAGCATGAAATTTTAAGCAACTTTCTAATTTACTCCTATTATCAAATTTTCTTCATTTTCTTGGTATCTTTATTTGAAATGCAAGAATGTAAGTTTAGATGCCGGCCCATTTTTGGTGAACAACCTGGGTTGTCCTTGCTGATTGGTGGATAAATTAATCCACCAATAAAAAAGTGCTGTCCAGAGTACTGAAACCAAAAAAAAAGCTTAGATGCCTTCTTTTTCAAATAATGATAGCAAGAGAACGAAGAAAAATTGATAATAGGAGTAAATTAGAAAGTTGCTTAAAATTGCATGCTCTTTCTGAATTACAAAAGAAAAAATTTGGGTACAGTGTCCCTTTAAATTAACCGCCATTTTTGAAGACTTTTGCCAGTTTTTCTGAAGAGTATGCGTAATGTTTAAATGCTGACACAATGCTGCAGTTTGAAATAATTACACACATTTCTATAGGGGTGATTCTGTAATACCATCAATACAATGCCTCGCTCCCTCTACTCATTTGTTGCTGAAATGCCTCCTGCTCCGAATCAGGCTCTGAAAGAACTGCGGTCATGTGACCGCTAGCATAGTACCGTAGGTGGAGAGATCCTCATTCAATTGCGCATGCGCTAGACTAAAGATATTCAGAGCGCATGTGCAATTATGTCAATGATAGAACCCAGGTTGCCCACCGCGATTGGCTAATGCAAATTGGCGTCACTGCGGATTTGGAAATACACTCACTTTTGACAGAAAACAGTAGAAACACTTCTGAATTGAAAAGGAAGGTATTGGAACATTTTTTTATTTTTATTTTCTATAACACCAAAACCCTAAGCAATGAAATAATGATAGATTTTGCCTTTTTTTTTTATCTTTTTAACATTTATTACAGTACAGATCATAGGCTATAGTTCCATGTTTATTTATTAAAGGGAAACTGAACCCAAAATGTTTTCATGACTCAGAGCATGCAATTTTAAGCAACTTTCTAATTTACTCCTTTTATCAATTTTTCTTAGTTCTCTTGCTATTTTTTTTGAAAAGCAGGAATAAAAGATTAATGAGCCGACCCATTTTTGGTTCAACACCTGGGTAGCACTTGCTGATTGGTGGCTAAATGTAGCCACCAATCAGCAAGCACTACCTTGGGTGCTGAACCAAAGATGGTCTGGCTCGTTAATCTTAGATTGCTGCTTTCAAATAAAGATAGCAAGAGAACTAAGAAAAAATGCTAAAAGGAGTAAATTAGAAAGTTGCTTAAAATTGCATGCTCTGAATCATGAAAGAAAATATTACATGTAAGAAAAGTTTACATTCCTGCTTTTTCAAATAAAGATACCAAGAGACAAGAAAAATTGATAATAGGAGTAAATTAGAAAGTTGCTTAAAATTGCATGCTCTGTCTGAATCATAAAAGTTGGGTTCAGTGTCCCTTTACATCTCAGAACCACTGAATAAAATGTGTATCCTAGAACTTCTCCTCAGCACTAAAAATGCAGTTTTATAGTATCTTGGTACATATTCTCAGGGACAGCTAAATACTTTGTGCTGCCTAGTTCTAAGGATAAAAAGCTGCCCCTTTAATGGGATATACGAAACCCCAAATTTTCTTTTGTGATTCACAAAGAACATAAAATTAAAAAAAAATTCTAATTTACATCTATTATCAATGTGTTTGTTCCAGTGGCATATTTAGGTTTTGTGCTGCCCTTGGCACTTAAAATTCTGCTGCAACCCCCTCCCTAGGTTAAAGGCCTTTTTTGGTCACAATATTTTTTAGTCAGGGTCTAATGGAACCTTTTTCATCTTCATGGCATTGCAAAATACTTGCATACACACAGGATATATATATATATATATATATATATATATATATATATATATATATATATATATATATATATATATATATATTTATGTATCATTTATGTGTGTGTATGTATATATGTGTGTATGTGTGTATATATATATATATATATATATATAGTTAGTACAGTCATATATAACACTTTGTTATAGTATTTTAATTTTCATCTTACAGTATTACATCAGTGTGTAGGGCATTTATAATGTTTCTTCGTCACTTTATGTAATATTGAGAATACGCTTTATCTGAGTATGTCTATAAGGGCACTACTACCTATTTTTGATTATATAATACTATAAAGGACTCCTGACACTTTAAGTCGCACCAACATAAGTTCCCCTTTCACTGCTACTGCATATTGGTCCCTCCAACCTAGCTACATAAAGTTGTATTTTTGTACGATATGGTTTCGGGGTCTCTCCAAGTCACTCTTGGACCCCCTGCACCTTAGGTGAAGGTGCTCGTGTCTCAGAAACCACTACTCACTGACATGCCCCCTACAACTACCCTGGGTCTATTTCCCTGCTGTTGATGTACCTGTAAAATCCTCACCGGGGATGCACAGCTGTTACACCCTCTACCAATCTCGCTTCTGCATCTAATAGCCGAGCTCCAGCAACCAGCAAGGCCTATACGGCGACTCCGCACCACCAACAGTACATAACCCATGTTCAGTTAGCGCTGTACACTCCAACGGAGGCCTCGCTGCGGCCTAGCTCACCTTGGCTCCTCCGCTTCTCTCCCTTCGTATACACTCCGCTAACCTCAGCCAGTGACAAACATACAGTTACATGTGATGCCTGCTTTCACCAGCCCTGCATATGTAATATCATTATCTAAGTGCCCAGCTTCTGGGCAGGCCTAACTGTAAATGTATGAGATGCTGTTAAGTAATTTCAGAACTCACTACTGTTTTACACAAAGTTCAAGTGTATGAGTCCCAGGAGATCAGGCGGAGACCAAAATTTTTTTTTTTATTGTGCCGCGTCGGTAGTGATGTAAAAAAGTGCCGCCCCCAAAATTTTGCCGCCCTAGGCACAGGCCTTGTTGGCCTAGGCCATAATACGCCCTTGGTTTGTTCCCATGGTATTGTTAGTTGAAGAGATACCTAGGTAGGTGTCTGGAGCACTACATGGCAGGAAATAGTGCTGCCATGTAGTGCTCTTGCAAATTGATAGCATGAATTAAAAAATACTGCCATATAGTGCTCCAGACATGTGCACACGCCTTAGCTTACATCTCTGCTTTTCAACAAGATACCAAGAGAATGAGGAGCATTTGGTAATAGAAGTAAATTAGAAAGTTCTTTAAAATTGCATTATTTTTATTATTATAAAGTGCTAACATCTTACGCAGTGCTCTACAAAGGTACATTACAATCATAAGGGTACAATACAAAAAAACGTACAATGAGACATTACGTAAGATTATACAATGTACATTACTACACTTTCATTGACAAATAGAACCAAAAGGAGAGGAGTGCCCTACCCTTGAGCACAATCAATTATAGATGCACTTTTATACAGAGCGAGCTACAGTTAGAGAGGCTCTCAAGCTTACAGTCTACAGCGAAATACATAGGGAAGTTGAGGTAGAGGGAAACATAAGTAGTAGAGTACGTCTAAAAGTAAGTTGTATGTATTCTTGAACAGATAGGTTTTTAAAGGAACATGAAACTCATGATTCAGATAGAGAATACAATTGTAAACAACTTTCCAATTTACTTCTATCATTTAATTTGCTTCCTTCTCTTGTTATCCTCTGCTGAAAAGTTTATCTATGTAAGCTCAGGAGCAGCAGAGAACCTAGGTTCTAGCTGTTGATTGGTGGCCGCATATATATATATATATATATATATATATATATATATATATATATATATATATATATATATATATATATATATCGATTGTGATTGGCTCACCCATGTGTTCAGTTAGAAACCAGTAGTGCATTGCTGCTCCTTCAACAAATGATACAAAGATAATGAAACAAATTAGATAATAGAAGTAAATTAGAAAGTTGTTTAAAATTGTATTCTCTATCTGAATCATGAAAGAAAGTTTTTGGGTTTCATGTCCCTTTAAGGAACACAACGTTTTTGAGAATAGAGAAGTCTGACTGAGCGAGACAGGTGCAGTTCTAGGAAAGCCTTGCAGGCGAGAGTGTGAGGAAGTAATGAGAGATGAGGAGAGAAGTAAGTCTTGGGCAGAGTGGAGGGGACTAGTGGAGGAGTATTTGCAGACAAGGGCAGAGATATAGGAGGGTGCAGTATTTACGAGGGCTTGGTATATTAAAGTTGAAATTTTTAATTTTATTCTTGAGGCCAAAGAAAGCCAGTTGAGTTGGCAAAGAGATGCAGCAGATGTGGAGCAATGCTTAAGGAATAAGAGGTTGCAGAGGTTAAACTCCGTCTGAATTAGACATGTGCACAGCGGAAAAATTAGTTTCTGACCAATTTAGATTTTTTCGAATTTCTTTTCCGATCAATTCGAATTCAGTTACATTTGAATATATTCGTTTCGGATTCATTCGGATTTGAATAAATTTGGATGTATTCGGATGTATTAGTTTCAAATTCGATTTGTATATTCGGAAGTTCAGTAAGTGTTATGTTGATTCAGATGGTTCCAAGTTACACAAACGGAATTATTTCACTGTTCTATCTCACTAAATCTCACTAAATTTATTTTTTATACTAAATTGTGATTAGTCCATCGCCATTCGAATGTAACAAATAAATCCGAACTAATTCGGATTTATTCGTTACAAATGCATTCGGTTTAGTTTCGTTGCTAAGGTAATTCGGAAATTCGAATTAAATCAAATCTCCAAATTTGGTGAATTTTTGCATTTTTCGATTCGGAACAAAACGAGACGCACATGTCTAGACTGAATCACAAAAGAAAATATATAATATATCCCTTTAAGGGGGCTTCATTGTATTCTTAGAATTAGGCAACACAAAGAATTTAGATGTCCGTGAGTATGTAACAAGACACCAACCATATAACTGCACTTTTAGAGTGCTGGGGAGAGGTTCTAGTGGACAAGTAGTAAAATGAAAAAAGAGCAGAAACCTCCTCCTCTGTAACAGGCGTTTTGGGGTAGGCTGAGGTTGAAAGTTTACAGTGATTTGTGAGGTATTGATATTGTTGTTGTGGTAGGAGGTTATTTCATGTCGGATGGAGTCAAAATTTTTATTTCAAATACAGTAAACTCCCAGTTAACCGGCACCCATGGGGATTGGTAGATTCCGGATAAGTTTAGTTTGTGGTTGCTTGAGAATTACTATTAAAAATAGGCCTAACTAGTTCTTTAAAGTTTAAACCATACTATAAACACTGTATTTACTTGATATTAATATTCAAATACAGTAAATAAAATAAAATTATTAATAATATTAATGCGGCCTCCGTGCAGTCCCGGGCACCCAGTGGCAACGTGATGTCTAATTCTCAGACTGCCTTGTGCTTTCTACAACTTTCAAGAGCAGTTATGTAGGGTCTAGTGGCATGAAAAGGGCTTGCTTTCACCTTTGAGAGCCCACTATAGAGAAACGAAGCTTCGGAGCAAGGTTACTGTTCATTTTAATGTACAGTACATATTTTTTTTTTCTGGTTGCTTGAGTTCCGGTTAACTGAGAGTTTACTGTATATTATAAAGGCATGTGTTGTGAGAGAAGTGGTAATGGAGGGCACAGGAGGGTATTAAAAGTGGAAAAAGGTGATGGGTTGTGTAACATAGATGAAATTATATTTGCTACGTAGTTTATTTTATAGAGGATAAGGTTTGATGAGTAGGAGCACAGCATTAATTTGTAATGCAAGAAGTTGAGATTTCCTCTAGTGCCTTTCTGCAGTGTGGGTGCATTTTTGCAGGTAGCGTGTTAGATGTGTGTGGCAAGAGTGGGGGTGTTTCCGTTGAGCGCAAGCTATGGAACGAGGGGCTATTTTGTCAAGGGCGGAGATCAGAATAGAATTATACAGAGAGATAGATACTTCAGGACAGGAAAGGGAGGAGATTGCAGGGAAAAGGAGGTTTAGGGTGTGAGAGAGTAGTTCTGTGTTTATGGTGTGCAAGTTTCTATGGGGTCTATTTGAAGGGTTAGGTGGTGGGTGTGCAGTCGGTGTAGTAATATTGCATTTCAAGAGATGCTGGTCAGAAAATGGGAAAGGATAGTTAGTAAACTGAGAAACCGAACAATGGTTCTGAATATTAGGTCAATTAATCCCTTAGTGACCAGACCATTTTTCAATTTTCTGACCGTTTGGGACCAGGGCTATTTTTACATTTCTGAGGTGTTTGTGTTTAGCTGTAATTTTCCTCTTACTCATTTACTGTACCCACACATATTATATACCGCTTTTCTCGCCATTAAATGGACTTTCTAAAAATACCCTTATTTTCATCATATCTTATAATTTACTATATAAAAAATATAAAATATCATAAAAAATTTGAAAACAACACACTTTATCTAACTTTGACCCCCAAAATCTGTTACACATCTACAACCACCAAAACACCCATGCTAAATAGTTTCTAAATTTTGTCCTGAGTTTAGAAATACCCAATGTTTACATGTTCTTTGCTTTTTTTGCAAGTTATAGGGCAATAAGTACAAGTAGCACTTTGCTATTTTCAATTTTTTTTCTCCAAATTAGCGATAGTTACATTGTTACACTGATATCTGTCAGGGATCCCTGAATAACCCTTCACATGTATATATTTTTTTTAGTAGACAACCCAAAGTATTGATCTAGGTCCATTTTGGTATATTTCATGCCACCATTTCACCGCCAAATGCGATCAAATAAAAAAATTGTTAACTTTTTAATAATTTTAGGTTTCACACTGAAATTATTTACAAACAGTTAGTGCAATCATGGCACAAATGGTTGTAAATGCTTCTCTGGGATCCCCTTTGTTCAGAAATAGCAGACATATATGGCTTTGGCATTGCTTTTTGGTAATTAGAAGGCCGCTAAATGCTGCTGCGCACCACACTTGTATTATGCCCAGCAGTGAAGGGGTTAATTAGGTAGCTTGTAGGTTAATTTTAGCTTTAGTGTAGAGATTAGCCTCCCACCGGACATATCCCACCCCCTGATCCCTCCCTGACCCCCCTCAAATAGCTCTCTTCCCTCCCCACCTCACAATTGTCATCGCCATCTTAAGTACTGGCTAACAGTCTGCCAGTACTAAAATGAAAGGCATTTTTTTATTTTTTATATTGATTCTGCAGTGTTGGATCCCCTCTTAGCCCCTAACCTCCCTGACACCCCCCCCCAAACAGCTCTCTAACCCTCCCCCCTCTAGCTAGTTGCCGCAATCTTGGGTACTTGCAGCTGTCTGCCAGTACCCAGTTTGTTAAACAAAAGACTTATATATATATATATAAATCCCCAATTTTCTGTAGGGTAGCTCCCCCCCCTCATATCCCTACCTTCCTCCCCCTCCCAGATCCCTTTCCAAACGTTTAATTCCCCCCTCTCCCTCCATTTCTTACACTTTTCTGTAGTGTAGCGGTCCCAGTCCCACCCGCTCCCGTGCATCTGCTCGTGCACGCCCCCACCCCCCACTACTGGTACCTGAAAGGAAGTGGACCAGCGATGGGCCGCCCACCCGCCTTCCTGCTATGGCTCCCACCCACCAACGATCGGCACCATCGCTGCCTGATGCTGAGAGGGCCACAGAGTGGCTCTCTCTGCATCGGATGCCTACATTTTTTTATTGCAGGATGCCTCAATATTGAGGCATCACTGCAATAACATGAAAGTGGCTGAAAGCGATCACGATCGCTTCCAGCGCTTGAAAACCTTGAGTGACATTAAGTGACATATGTTTGTAGGACGTACCCTGTACGTCCTTGGTCCTTAAGGGGTTAAATGGCCATCTTTGTGAGTGTGGGAATTGCTCTATCTGAATCATGAAATAAAAAGACCAGACTAACGGAGACCAGCCTTTTTATTCCAATATGGCTCTGCCCCTCTGATCTGTTAACCTATTGCCTCACAGTTTGCACTGTAGATAATATATTTGACGCCATGTGGAGATGTTTAAATTTCTAACTTATTCAACTGATAGTATTTTTTTTTGTAATGCTACAAAATGAACTACATCAATGACCCCTAGGTTGTTTTATCTTCTTATTCTTACTTTTATAATGACCCTACAACCTTCATGGTACTCATTGTTTCTTTCCTTCTAAATGATCATGC
>NC_069505.1:346221464-346363964 GCF_027579735.1 Bombina bombina | reverse complement strand
CTGGTTGGTGGCTGCACATAGATGCCTCGTGTGATTGGCTCACTCATATGCATTGCTATTTCTTCAACAAAGGATATCTAGAGAATGAAGCAAATTAATTATAGAAGTAAAGTAGAAGTAAGATTATAGAAGTAAATTGGAATGCTGTTTAAAATTGTATTCTCTACTTGAATCATGAAAGAACATTTTTGGGTTTAGTGTCCCTTTAATCTCTAATACCAACAATCTATAATTTTGCTTCAATTATCCTTTTTACTGAAACTGTATTGTGAAAAGATACTACAGCTAAAAAAAAAACATTTCAGTGCATTCTTAAAGGGACACTGACTGTACCCAAATTTTTTCTTTTGTGATTCAGATAGAGCATGACATTTTAAGCAACTTTCTAATTTACTCCTATTATCAAATGTTCTTTATTCTCTTGGTATCTTTATTTGAAATGCAAGAATGTAAGTTTAGATGCCGGCCCATTTTTGGTGAACAACCTGGGTTGTCCTTGCTGATTGGTGGATAAATTCACCTACCAATCAAAAACTGATGTCCAGAGTTCTGAACCAAGAAAAAAGCTTAGATGCCTTCTTTTTCATATAAAGATAGCAAGAGAAAGAAGAAACATTGATAATAGGAGTAAATTAAAAAGTTGCTTAAAATTGCATGCTCTATCTAAATCACGAAAGAAAAATTTGGGGGTCAGTGTCCCTTTAATGACAATCTAGAAACATTTTAAAATCTATAATAAAATGCTGTAATTCCACAATTACTTGCCTTAAAATATGATTTTTCACATGAATCATTCTCTGCAGATAGACAGATTCCATCTTCCTTAGCTGCAATCATTCCAGCAATACACGTGTTTTCTTTTATGTAGGAAACACAACATTGTTTTTCAGCCAATCTGAAATGTGTGCAACAAGGAAAGCAAATGAATGTAAAAGGTATGCGACAGGTACAAATACCTAACAGAGATGGGATGTTGATCTATTACTTTCATAAATCATATGAAATATATTTGTGAAATATATTTATGCCATTTTTAATACATTTTTATGTTAAAAATATCTATCTGTACAATCTAATTTTGCAATTTGCTTATTATAGAAAGGTCAAAATTGAAATGCGCATGGGTGAATTTCAGTTTTGAATAGAAGCATTTTGAAAGGTACCTTAAATAGTAAAAATGCTTCTAGTAAAATGTATTAGTGTTTTTCAGCAGCATACGTACATATACAGTGAGGGGCGTGCACCAGTATTCCAGCTCAGATAGCTGGCAAGTGGGGTGTATTGTTTCTGTGAAGACGTAAAGGGACAGTCTACACCAGAATTGTTATTGTTTTAAAGATAGATAATCCCTTTTCTACCCACTCCCTAGTTTTGCATAACCAACACAGTTATATTTATATATTTTTTACCTCTGTGATTATCTTGTATCTAAGCCTCTGCAGACTGCCCCTTTATTTCAGTTCTTTTGACAGACTTGCAGTTTAGCCAATTAGTGATGGCTCCCAGGTAACTGTTACTTCACGTGTATGAGCACAGTGTTATCTATATGAAAAACATGAACTAACACCCTCCAGTGGTAAAAAAACTGTTAAAATGCATTCTTAAGAGGCGGCCTTCAAGGTCTAAGAAATTAGCATATGAACCTCCTAGGTTAAGCTTTCAACTAAGAATACCAAGAGAACAAAGAAAAATTGGTGATAACAGTAAATTGGAAAATTGTTTAAAATTACATGCCCTATCTGAATCATGAAAGTTTTTTTTGGACTAGACTGTCCCTTTAATTTGTGATATATAAGCTGTTTGAATACTGGTGCACAGGCCCTTGGAGCATATGTGCATATGCCCCTGCAAAACATTTATTACAAGCATTTTTTCTAATGGAATTATTTTGCAAACATGCTGCTATTTAAAATTGAGATGTACCCATGCACATTTAACTTAAAAGGACAATAAAGTCTAATTTGGCTTTACTAATTCAGATTATGGCCCCTATTTAAGAAAGGTCTTGCAGACCTGATCCGACACTGCGGATCAGGTCCGCAAGACCTCGCTGAATGCGGAGAGCAATGCTCTCTCCGTATTCAGCATTGCACCAGCAGCTTACAAGAGCTGCTGGTGCAACGCCGCCCCCTGCAGACTCGCAGCCAACGGGCCGCCAGCAGGGAGGTGTCAATCAACCCGATCGTACTCGATCGGGTTGATTTCCGGGGATGTCTGTCCGCCTGCTCAGAACAGGCGGACAGGTTATGGAGCAACGGTCTTTGTGACCGCTGCTTCATAACTGCTGTTCTATTGGCTCATCCAATCAGCCAATCGGATTGAACTTCAATCCGATTGGCTGATTCAATCAACCAATCAGATTTTTCCTATCTTAATTCCGATTGGCTGATAGAATCCTATTAGCCAATCGGAATTCGAGGGACGCCATCTTGGATGACGTCATTTAAAGGAACCTTCATTCGGCCTTAGGACATCGGAAGAAGAGGATGGCTCCGTGTCGGATGGATAGAAGATGGCTCCGCTCCGCTCCGGAAGGATGAAGATAGAAGATGCCGCCTGGATGAAGATGTCTGCCGGTCCGGATGTCCTCTTCTGCCCGGATAGGATGAAGACTTCTGCCGGTCCGGATGTCCTCTTCTGTCCCATTTGTGGCCGGCTGGCTGAAGACGGCTCAAGGTAGGGTAATCTTCAGGGGGGTAGTGTTAGTTTTTTTAAGGGGGGATCGGGTGGGTTTTTTACAGGTAAAAGAGCTGATTACTTTGGGGCAATGTCCCTCAAAAAGCCCTTTTAAGGGCTGGTAAAAGAGCTGATTACTTTGTAATTTAGTTTAGGGTAGGGAACTTTATTATTTTGGGGGGCTTTTTTATTTTATTAGGGGGCTTAGATTAGGTGTAATTAGATTAAAATTCTTGTAATATTTTTTTATGTTTTGTAATGTAGTGGGTTTTTTTGTACTATAGTTTAGTTTATTTAATTGTATTTTAGTTTTTTGTAACTTAGGTTAGGATTTATTTTACAGGTAATTTTGTAATTATTTTAACTAGGTAGCTATTAAATAGTTCTTAACTATTTAATAGCTATTGTACCTAGTTAAAATAAATACAAAGTTGCCTGTAAAATAAATATTAATCCTAAAATAGCTACAATGTAACTATTAGTTATATTGTAGCTATATTAGGGTTTATTTTATAGGTAAGTATTTAGTTTTAAATAGGAATAATTTATTTAATTATAGTAAATTTATTTCGTTTTATTTAAATTATATTTAATTTAGGGGGGTGTTAGGGTTAGGGTTAGACTTAGGTTTAGGGTTTAATAACTTTATTATAGTAGCAGCGACGTTGGGGGTGGCAGATTAGGGGTTAATAATTGTATGTAGGTGGCGGCGACGTTGGGGGGGAAGATTAGGGGTTAATAAAATTTATTATAGTGTTTGCGAGGCGGGAGTGCAGTGGTTTAGGGGTTAAAACATTTATTATAGTGGCGGCGATGTCCGGTCAGCAGATTAGGGGTTAATAAGTGTAGTTAGGTTGCGGCGACGTTGGGGGGTGGCAGATTAGGGGTTAATAAATATAATATAGGTTGCAGCGATGTTGGGGGCAGCAGATTAGGGATTCATAGGGATAATGTAGGTGGCGGCGATGTCCGGTCGGCAGATTAGGGGTTAAATTATTTTATTATAGTGTTTGCGATGTGGGGGGGGCCTCGGTTTACTGGTTCATAGGTAGTTTATGGGTGTTAGTATACTTTGTAGCACTGTAGTTAAGAGCTTTATGTTCCGGCGTTAGCCCATAAAACTACTGACTTTTTTATGTGGTTGGAGTCTTGGAGGTAGAGGCTCTACCGCTCACTTCTTCCAAGACTCGTAATACTAGCGTTAGGCAAATCCCATTAAAAAGATAGGATACGCAATTGACGTAAGGGGATTTGCGGTAGCCTCGAGTCGCGGAAGAAAAGTGAGCGGTAGACCTGTAC
Organism: Bombina bombina; assembly: GCF_027579735.1. Lineage (NCBI taxonomy): Eukaryota > Metazoa > Chordata > Amphibia > Anura > Bombinatoridae > Bombina > Bombina bombina. The sequence goes on along the minus strand of NC_069505.1, from coordinate 346,359,989 downwards.
CTGCCAAACTTGTAATACCAGCGTTAGATAAAAAGCAGCGTTAGGACCCCTTAACGCTGCTTTTTAAGGCTAACGCAGAACTCGTAATCTCGCCGTTTAAATTTACACAGAAAAAAAATCTGCTTATTTAATATTCTCAGTAAATGCTATTGCCTTTTTTGAGCATTCATGGATTATATAATTGTACTCTATTTAATGCTCCTTTAACTATTAAATATTGATTTAACGTCTTCAAATCTGACAATGTTTGGACACATTCCAGAGTCTATCAGTTCCCACACATTATAAGGGTGTCACTTGTGGTTTACCTTAACCAGCCTTTGACAGAAAATAAAGTAGCTGTGTAATACATGAACACCACTCTATGGAGTATATTTATGAAAGTGCGAGCGGACATGATATGATGTAGCGTATCATGTCCGCTGCACATCGATAAATGCCGACAGCATACGCAGTCAGCATTTATCATTGCACAAACAGTTCACCAGAACTGCTTGTGCAATTACGTCCCCTGCAGATTCGCAAGCCAATTGGCCGCTAGCAGGGGGTGTCAATCAACCCGATCGTATTCGATCGGGTTGATTTCTATCCGCGGCCTCAGAGCAAGCGGACAAATTATGGAGCAGCGGTTTTTAGACCATTCGGAGCTTGATAAATCGCCCCAATTAATCCTAATTAACAGTGTTAAAACCATAGAAAGATCAGAGGCCAACCATATCTTGTGACCATTAACCACAACTTTTACTTTAAAATTAACTTCAGCAACTCCAATAGAATAAACAATGTGTTCAATATAAGTAAAAAGTCCTGTGGTTTACCAGTTTAGTAATCAAATTAGTTGGTTGGTTGGTTAAATTTTGACAGTAAACCTACCCATCTGATTGGGTAAATGGGTTAATCAATAAGGATTTTTTTGTTTTGTTTTTTTGTTAATGAAGATACTTTCACCAGATTTCAGATAAGAGCATTTAAGGGTAGGTTAGTTTTTGTAACTAAATTTTTTTGTTGTTGTAATTTTGGCTTACTGGTGGGGGATCATGTAGAGACAGTTTGTGGTTGGGGGGTCTCATGCTTGGGTCCATTAGGTGTGGTTGGGATTTCACTGACAATGGTTTCTGATTAGGGTTAAGGATCAGGACAGGGCAGTTAACTTTAATAATAGTGGGGAGGGAGGGAGGACAGTACTGTTAGGGTTGCTTACCAGTAGTGGGTGGAGGGATTGGGACAGGGCAGGAAGGGTTAACAGCTGTGTTGGGGTACTGAGACAACTTGGTTATGGGTAATGTGCTAGAATACTGGTGCATATGTAATAGAAACTGGTGTTATAGCAGCTGGGGTTACAAACTCCCTAGTGGATGTAGTGACCAGCCGTAATGAGCTGCTATTAGTGAGGTGAATATAACATGTTGTTACTAAATAATAAGGGGCCTATTTACTATGGTGTGAGCAGACATGATCCGATATAGCATACGCTGTCGGCATTTATCATTGCATCAGCAGTTCACAACAAGGCCAATCGGCCGCTAGCAAGGGATGTCAATCAACACAATCGTATTCGATCGGGTTGATTTCTGTCCTCCGCCTCAGAGCAGGTGGAAAGATTAGGGAGCAGAACTTCTGTTTCCGGCGAGCCTAAGTTTAGTCTCTATTGGCTCTTCTTACCAGTGTTTTTGAGCACTGAAACAGATGCTTTTAGACAAGTTTAGCGCTGCAGAATCTGTTGGCGCTCTACAAATAACCGATAATAATAATAATAATAACAAGTTGTCAGTGGGAATGAGAAAATATTAAACAAAGTCTATAGAATTAAAATTCACCTTAACCCCTTAATGACCAGTGATGTTCCCTGTATGTAGTTGGTCTTTAAATAGGGATTGCTTTTTTTTATAGCGCATTCTAGCCGCCAGCGATGAGACTGCGTTATTACAGGAAGCCTGCAGCCAGAAGGGAGGTCATAATAGACCCGCGCTACTATGACCTGAAAAACCCTTAATGACCAGCGACGTACAGGGTACAAGGGGTTAAGGTTATCACTGTAAGTTCATTTTGCTATTTTGCTATTTTCCTTTAAGTTAAATTTTAAATTTTTGAAAACTGAAGTTTTTGAGAAAATACATCAAAATCATACATTTAATTGTGTCAAATGTTATGTTTCATATACTTATGTTAAAAGCATCATCCTTCAAAGTAGTTAAATGTAACACCCTATTGTCGATTCTTAATGCTTTACACTACTATCAATAGTTAATAGGCCATACCATTAAAGGGACAGTATACTATAACATTGGTTTCCAGTGACTTGTTAAATCAGATGCAGAGTATTACAGGTATGGGAAATTGCTTTTTAAGTTTAATTTTGTATATGAAATATTTATATTTTCACATTGAAATCACAGCTCATTTAAATGGGCTAAGCTTGCAGGGAGAGTAGATCTCTTTTTGTTATCTCTCTCTATATACACAAAGGCCTCATTATCTCTGGTTTTATATACAAATCACAATATTTAGAGGAACTGAAAATGTACAGTTTAGTACCCTTCTCACCCTTCTCACCTCAGTGTAGGTGGTAGTTTCACACGTAAGAAGATATTTCAAATGACAAAATAAAAATAAAGGATCTATTTCTAAAGAACTTAATAAACGCCAAGAGGTAAAACAGATAAGTGGGAAAGCATTAAATGGGAGAAAAATGCCCCTTTAAATATTAGCTAAGTGTAAAATTTAAATTAGAATGCTGGCCAAACATTCACTTGCCATTCGAAGTAGGAACAGTTGTGAGCATCTGATATTTTAAATAAGGATTGGAAAGCATTTGCCAATCCTTGAGTGACAGATACAGGGATGTACAATAATAGGAGATTTACAGAGGAAATGATTCTAAAACCTCCACAAGAAGCAACTCTTGAGATGGTGGAAAAATGTATTCATGTTCCTTGGCCAACTAAAATGACTTTTGAAGGGCACATGATCATACATAAAGCCCTTGGCAATATAAAGAAGTGTAGATCATTGACTCTTGGGCGATCTTATGTTTCCTCTGAAGTAGAAAACTTTATCCAGGCGGAGGTAATATCAGTTGATGCTAGGGAAATTGTCCCCTTGTTTTTGCATCCTTTTGTAGTGCCACCCCCTGCTTTTGCATGAGAGCAGGGTCTGTCAATTAACTCAAATTATTCGGTGGCTTTACAATCTTGTCTTTTAACTAGCAGTAAGCAAGCTCCCATCAGATTTTAAAATGGTCCTTTAAATCCAACTGCATGTTCAAGCAGATCTCTTCTATTCTTCGTCCACTTCTTTTTAATTGTTTTGCTCTTCTATTTTTTATAATTCTACATAATTCTATCAAAACTTGTATAAATACAATATATAGCACATTTTATAATAATAATAATAATAATAACTAGTATTTATATAGCGCCTTTCTCCCAGTGGGACTCAAAGCGCTTTTTAAGCACTTGCTCTCGGAATTAACCAAATCGGCAGCTGAATAGTAATAGTTGTTATTCATTTGTGCACAGTCTTTTTATATTTACACTTTTTGAGTCACCAGCTCCTACTGAGCATGTGCACAAATTCACAGAATATAGGTATATGCATTTGTGATTGGCTGATGACTGTCACATGATACAGGAGGAGTGTAAATAGATGTAATTTTGAAGTTTGTCAGAAAAAAATCTACTAGTCATTTGAAGTTCAGAATAAGCGGATGCTGCTTTAGAGCCCCATTGTTTCAGGTCCGCTTGAAATGGAAGTTAAGAAGGAGAGGTCGTAAGTGGCGGACTGAAATCATCCCGATACGATACAATCGGGATGATTGACTGCCCCTGCTAGCGGCCGCCAGTGAGAAGGGGACGGCATTACACAAGCTTCTCACCAGAAATGCTTGTGCAATGATAAATGCTGACCGCGTATGCTGTCTGCATTTTGCAAGGTCGAGCGGACATGATTTGCTACAGCAAATCATGTCCACTAGCCTTTAATTAAAACTACCCCGAAGTGGTATTGCATTGTCTTTTTATTATGCATTTGTTGATTATGCAAATCTACTGTATTTCCTGGTCCTTTAAAGTATTTTGTGCATTCTCATTTTAACAAAAAAGATAAACATAGCGCACAAATCAAACTTTAAACTATGAGACATGGATACAAATAAGATATAAAGCTCTAATGCGCATTTATGATTGCAATTAAGACAGTAAAGGGTTAATTGCACATTATAAATTGATATTTTTATGAACATGGAAAAAAAATCTAAAAAAATACAATCATATAAGTTGGTCATAATCAATTATAAATCACTTAGTTGCTATGCTATGTTATTGTATGATATCATTTTTTAATTCTTGCCTGTGGGTCTCTAAAATCCCATGTGAAATCCCCCACTAAATCCAGAGAAAATATTATTTGTCATAAATTTGTTTTTAATGCAATGACTTAACTTAAAAAAATACAGATGCTGTGGACATATTACATTTAAAGCAGGGGGATCTGAATTCAAACATATTTCTTATTGATTGTAAGAGAAGGGCAAAATATAAAAGGGTTGAATTTAAAGTTTTTGCATGAAAACAGTAATGGAGACCCTAGTGTCTTTTTATATTTTTTATTTATCTACCCATATATAAATATATACCACTACCTTGACTACTGTACCTAACTCTTCCATGTGGCATACAGCCCTATAATCATTTCACGGTCAGACAAGGTTCCCATTTAGGGTACCTGTCCACCTGTATTTGCGGCAACTGGGCATAGGATAGATTTAAAATAATGTAAAAAATGGTAAGCGATGCCACAATGAAATGTCAATACAATGTAAAAACAACTTTGCTGCCATTAAAATGGCGTCACAATCTCATGCCAGATCTTCAGTGGCGACACATTAAAATATTTAAAAGTGTAAACAAAGGTGCCGCCATTTCAGAATAATGTAAAATACAATGTAATCATGTGTGAAATCACGAAAGTTTCTCATTGGAGCAGCATTAAATAATTTTAAGAATATAATTAAATCTGATAAATAATTGTATAAAATTATATGTATAAAATCTAAATATTCATCTGGGGGATTATATACCTAACTAACCTAGTCAATTTAGGCTAAGAAACACAATGTACTGTTTTTATGTATTAGTAGTCACAGTTTTCCGTTTGGGACTATTTTTTAATAGTCCCAAACTGAAAACTGTTACTACTAATGATACTTTCATGATTTGGATAAAACATACAATTTTAAACAACTTTCCAATTTACTTCCATTATCATATTTGCTTTGTTCTCTTGTTATTTTTTACCTAAGTAGGTAAAGAATGCCAGTATCTTACATAAATTTAAAAATGGCTTAGATAAAAACATTGGGCCAAAAGTAATTTATAATTGTATTACTGTAAGTTCAATTTGCAGCTTCATGTAGGATCATGTAGGATCTGTATAGGTTGATGGACTTTTGTCTTCTTTCAAACTCATCTACAATGTTACTATGTTACAAACACTGAAATGTTAGAAATACTTGAAATAAACACAGATCTATCAACATATTCTCTATAACTTGAGAGCTGGTAATGAAGTACAAATACTGTTTTACTCCATTCTTCTCCAGCTGTTGTGGAAATTTGTACCAGAAGATTGTAGTCTACATGAAATCTGGATGATATTGTGAAGATATATATTTGAATTATTTTAAGTTGGAAAGTTGTTTTCAAACAAACATAACAGAGCATAACATATTTATGGGCAGGAAATCGCATAGCATTACTGAGTAGATATTGTCCTTTTGTGAGTCAACTTATATATTGTTTAACAGAGGTTAACTAACTAAATTTTGTGGTTGCATTTGACTCTGACAAACATGGAGTTCCAAGAAAAATCAATATTAAAGGGGAGTATACACCAATTTTAATTTAACTGCATGTAATAGACACTACTATAAAGAATAATATGCACAGACACTGATATGAACATCCAGTATAAAACCTTTTAAAAACTTACTTAGAAGCTCCTAATTTAATACTGTTGCTGAGATTAGCCTGGGACACCCAGTGGAAGGGGCTGATAGCAGAAGCCCCCCCCCCTCCCTGCATATGAAAAGACTAATTATACAAACAGAAGCAGTCTGAAGTCTGTATACATCAGTATACATCTAAAACTGTGGGACTTAGTAAGGAGTCTGAAAATCAGCACAATGTTATTGTTATAAGCAAAACTATACATTTTTACAAAAACAAACCCAGATGGACTATTTAAATGGATCATCTATACAACATTTATGCAAAGAAAAATCTAGTGTATAATGTCTCTTTAATTCAAAATGTGTTGAAAACCTTCCATCTATTATTAAGGAGAAGAATCTGTTTGCATCAGCACAAAAGATTCTGGACCAGCCCCTGGATCTCTATTCTATGTAAGGAATTTTTAGTAAAATTCTTAAATAACACTTTGGTTTCTTAGGAATAAAGCATTAAGTGCAGATTAAATTTTTAATGTTTAATTTTAAAGGTTAATGACTCAATATGTGGTGCTAAACTAAGGTTTCTATATATAATGCTTTTATTTCTACCTTCCAATCTAATACATGTAACATAAACTTTAATCCAATCAATCAGAATTGCACACGGAAAAAAACAGTGTGGCACCAATTCTCTAAAGCTCAGGTGAAATTCTCTAAAAAGATTCATTAGTACTACATTGTCCTTCTCTGGATTCTCTTAAGGCAAATTTCACCTTGAAAGCTGTTTATCTCGCTAAGGGTCGTAACCTACATTTCTGTATGCAACAGAGAGACATAAATTACATTACAGTATAGTATAGAGTTCAAGAAAAAAGCACTTTTAAAGATCTATTGACAGTACAATGTAAAAATGAAAGTATATATTAAAAATCATATTAACAATATCACATTAAAATCCTCATCAAAATGATAATTTAAATAATGCTATAAAATTCATAGCTAAAATTGTACTTAAAGGGACAGTAAACTTATAAAATAACGTTGTATAATGCTGCATTATCTTAGTGGCAGGTGGCAAAAACAAAAGCATTGCGAGATATTTTATACCAAACTTGGATTTAGCATTTCTCAGCTCCAGGATCTTCTGAGCGGGCCTTGGATTATAAAAGCGCTAATCACATTGTGCCCGATCGCGCTATTGAAATGAATGTAGCTCGCTCCCGCTACCAAACCAGAGTAGGAGCGAGCTACATTCATTTCAATGGCGCGATCGGGCGTGCTGTGATTAGACAGCGCGCCCGCGAATCGTTTTTAAAATCCAAGGCCCGCTCAGCTAATTTAACTTGTATGTGATCACTGGTCCTAAAGTTTCCACTCTTAGGACACAACAAAATAGATAATGTGGTTCTGTTGCACCTATTAGAGGGGGTGGCATTGAACAAGAACTGCTGGTGCCATGATAAATGCTGACAGCGTATGCTGTCGGCATTTATCGATGTGTGGCGGACATGATACGCTACATTGTATCATGTCATATAAACCCACAGTGTTACAGCTCCAGGTGGAATGTGCTTGTGAAGACCTGAGAGTATCTGCCCAACTCTCCAAATAACATGCATTGAATCAATGGTCGGTCCACAGCACTATGTTAAAAAGTTCACTTTATTGGAAACAGATAAAACAAAGAAAGTGTTGTTTCAGGGTTGCCCCTTTAATCATACCAATGTATGATTAAAGGGGCAACCCTGAAACATCAATTTCTTTGTTTTATCTGTTTCCAATAAAGTGAACTTTTTAACATAGTGCTGTGGACCGACCACTGATTCAATACATCGTATCATGACCGCTCGCACATTCATAAATATACCCCTAAGTGTTAAAAATTTAACCCCCCAAGCTACAAAAAATAAAAAAGTAAAAATACAGAAAAAAATAAACAAAGCTATCCAAAATGATAAAATTAAACCTAATCTAATACCCCTATAAAAATAAAAATTCCCCCCAAAATAATAATACCCCATAATCTAATACTAAATTACCAATAACCCTTAAAAGGGCTTTTTGTAGGGCATTGCCCTAAATAAATCAGCTCTTTTACATTAAAAATAAACAGTCCCCCCTAACAGTAAACCCCCCCAAAATAAAAAAAAACTTACACTAATAAACATTCAAAACAAAAAAACTTACACTTATAAACATTCAGCTCTTTTTGAAATTGCCCAATACACCCTAATCTAAAACAAAACAAAACAAAAAAAGCCTAACACTAAAGCCCCAAATAGGTACTCACTGTTTCAGAAGTTTGACGGAGAAGGTCTTCTTCCAGGCGGGTCCATCATCTTCATCCACAGCGAAGGTGGGGTGGAGCGGAGGTCCGGAGTGGTCTTCCCAGATGTGGCCTTGGCGGCATGGAGACTCCTCTTCATCCAATGTCCATTGTATACTGAATATTGAATGTAAGGTACCGCAATCAATTTGGGGTACCTTGCATTCCTATTGGCTGAATTTTTCAAAACAGCCAATAGGATTAGAGCTACTGAAATCCTCTTGGCTGTTCAAATCAGCCAATAAGATTTCAGTAGCTCTCATCCTATTGACTGATTTTGAAAATTTCAACCATTAGGAATGCAAGGTACCCCAATAAATATGGAGTACCTTGAATTCAATCTTCAGTGTGCGGCGGGCGATCGCATGAAGAGGAACCTCCATGCCTTCGCGGAGGACCGCCACCACCGAGGACCGCCGCTGCTGATAACTGCCGCAGAAGATCGCCTCATCTAGAATGACCGCTCTGCGCAATCTGGGAAGACCGCCACATCTGGGAAGACCGCTCCGGACCTCCACTCGGCGCCGCCTTCGCTGTAGATGAAGATGATGGACCCGCCTGGAAGAAGACCTTCTCCGCCGGAGTTCTGAAACCGTGAGTACCTTTAGTGCTAGGTTTTTTTAAATTTTTTGGGAGTTTTTGTTTTTTTAGATTAGGGTTTATTGGGCAATTTGCAAAAGAGCTGAATGCCCTTTTAAGGGCAATGCCCATAATAATTCCCCTTTAGGGGTAGTCGGCAGTTTAGGTTTATTAGTGTCAGGTTTTTTTATTTTGGTGGGTTTGGTGGGTGGGGGGTTTTACTGTTAGGGGGGACTTTGTTTATTTTTAATGTAAAAGAACTGATATGTTTAGGGAAATGCCCAACAAAAAGGTTTTTACAGAATCATTTTTTATATTTTACGTTTGTGCAAAGGGGCTGAAGAGGGAGGGGAAACAACGATTAGTGGATTTCAGATTCATCATCTGTCAATCAATTGAGGACTATGGTGGGCAGAGGAATGGCGCTTATCATTATAGTATTAAAAGCATTAAAAGTATTGAAATGCACATAAATGAATTACATCTGGGAATAGAAACATATTTACAATATACATACATTGGCAAACGTTTCTAGTAAAAATGATCATTGTTTTGGTGTTAGCATTTTTCTCTGCACATGCATGTGAAGTATAGCTAGATATTCTCAGTGCACCAGCATTTAAAGGTCAAAATTAAAGTTTCATGATTCAGATAGAGCATGCGATTTCAAGCAACTTTCTAATTTACTCTTATCATTTTTCCTTTGTTCTCTAGGTATCTTTATTTGAAAAAGCAGGAATATAAGCATAGGAGCCAGTCCTAAATGTAGCCACCAATGAACAAGCGCTACCCAAGTGCTGAACCAAAAATGGGCCGGCTCCTAAGCTTACATTCAAATAAAGATACCAAGAGAACGAAGAAAAATTTATAATAGGAGTAAATTAGAAAGTTGCTTAAAATTGCATGCTCTATCTGAATCATTACATTTTAATTTTGAATAGACTATTCCTTTAAATACTGCAGCTGCTCGGAGAGACAGTGAGGCTTGTATCATGTCAGCAATTAACAAATTGATTCATTGCCAGAAGATACATGGGGGCCTATCTATCAAGCTCCGAATGGAGCTTGATGCCCCGTGTTTCTGGCCAGCCTGCAGGCTCGCCAGAAACAGCAGTTATGAAGCAGCGGTCACAAAGACCGCTGCTCCATAACCCTGTCCGCCTGCTCTGAGCAGGCGGACAGACATCGCCGGAATTCAACCCGATCGAGTACGATCGGGTTGATTGACAACTCCCTGCTGGCGGCCCATTGGCCGCGAGTCTGCAGGGGGCGGCGTTGCACCAGCAGCTCTTGTGAGCTGCTGGTGCAATGCTGAATACGGAGAGCGTATTGCTCTCCGTATTCAGCGAGGTTTGGCGGACCTGATCCGCACTGTCGGATCAGGTCCGCCAGACTTTGTTAAATAGAGGCCAAGGACCTTAAGTTCTCCGTGCAAGTGCTGTATTTAAAATGCTGGTGCACGGGACAGTCAACACCAGAATTTTTGTTGTTTAAAAAGATAGATAATATCTTTATTACCCATTCCCCAGTTTTGCATAACCAACACTGTTATAATAATACACTTTTTTTTTACCTCTGTGATTATCTTGTATCTAAGCCTCTGCAAACTGCCCCTTTATTTCAGTTCTTTTGACAGACATGCATTTTAGCCAATCAGTGCTGACTCCTAGGTAACTTCACATGCGTGAGCACAATGTTATCTATATGACACACATGAACTGACGCCCTCTAGTGGTAAAAAAAACTGTTAAAATGCCTTCAGATAAGAGGTGGCCTTCAAGGTCTAAGAAATTAGCATATGAGCCTACCTAGATTTAGCTTTCAACTAAGAATACCAAGAGAACAAAGCAAAATTGGTGATAAAAGTACATTGAAAAGTTGTTTAAAATGACATGCCCTATCTGAATCATGAAAGTATATTTTGGACTTGACTGTCCCTCTAAATACACTCTTAAAATGGCTATAGGTTTTACTAGAACAATTTTTGCTAATTCATGTATATTGCAAAAATGCTTCTGTTTAAAAGCGAAATGCACCCGTGTGAATTCCAATTTTGGCTGAAATGTCCCTTTAAATATCTGAGATAATGAAGCAAAATTTAAAAAATGTATACAGAGACAATAAATGATCCTATTAACATCATATACATTTTGAAAAATAAACAATTTACAGCTGCAAATCAAACCACAAAGCAAAAGAAAAAAAAAATCCTTTTAAACAAAGACATATGTGCATATGCAATCAAGGGACAATGTATATATTGATTGAATTGTAAATTACATTTAATAAACACCAATATAAAATGGTAAGGGATTAATTAATCCTGTCTAGGTTAGATGTAAAACATAAAATAAACTCTAATTCTGTCCAAAATGTCAGTCAAGCCTAAAAATAATAATTTCCTTTCATAGAAGGCTAAAAGCTAATGCTATACACATATCTCAGCCAGTATAGGCCTCATCAGTATAGTGCAACAATATCTTTGTAGGTTGAGTGGGTAATTGTCCGTGTCTGGATTTCTAATGGTAAATTGCATGCATATGTAAGAAAAGATTATCAGGGTCGTGCAACGGAGTGAAACGAGTATCTACCACATTAACATATGCCATTCATTTTGTTCAATGTTTCCTTGAGTACTGAAGACAGAAAAGGTCCATTGTGCAATGAACTACTTAGGTTTTTTGTAAACAGGCTGCGCTGTATATATATAATGGTGACTGTTAAAGAGACATGATTACAATGCAATAATTACATGCTCTAATGGGATAAATACAAAAGTAAAGTCCTGCCAAGGAGCTACTAGCATTTCAGCACCCAGTTCTGTTTGGGAGCTGCAAGGCTTACAGCTTCCAATGAGAACTTTACCTATGTATTTAACTCTGTGTGTGGGTTGGTAATACAAAAATGACATACTCTAACAAAATAAAAGCATGTATTTTTTGCGTTAGATTGAATGTCCCTTTTAAATGGGCATAAAAGTGCAAAAAGCAAATGCTCTAATGTGTTAAAGGGACATGAAACCCATTTTTTCTTCTTCCATGATTTAGATACCATTTTAAAGAGTTTCTCAGTTTACTTATATTATCCAATTTACTTAGTTCTCTTGGTATCCTTTGTCAGAAAGCAGGCAAGTGAGCTCAGGAGCGTGCACATGTTTGGAGCACTATATGGCAGCAGTTTTACAAGAAAAAAATAAACAATGTTATATATTTGCAAGAGCACTAGATGGCAGCAGTATTAGGCTCTAGGCACACGCACACTATCTACCTAGGTATGCTTGTTGACAAAGAATAACATGATAGCTAAGCAAGCTTTATACTAATAGTAAATTAGAAACCTGTTTAACAATTGTATTCTCTAGGTGAATCATGAAAGAACAAAATGGGGTTTTATTCCCTTTAAAGCATTGTGCTCCTGCTCCATGGTTTGCATTTATCTGTGTTTAAATACTGCAAAGGGTTAAACTTATAGCTAAAACAGCTCCAATGCACTATTGTGGCTTAGATGAATGCACATGGTAGCTGCTGGAAATAGGCTTATGTGTTTAGTCACCAACTAACTTCCTGTATTAGACAGTCTAGTCAAAATTAAACTGTCATGATTCAGACAGGGCATGCAATTTTAAACAACTTTCCAATTTACTTTTATCATCAAATTTGCTTTGTTCTCTTGGTATTCTTTGTTGAAAACTAAACCTAGGTAGGCTCATATGCTACTTTCTAAGCCCTGGAAAACTGCCCCTAATCTAAGTCCATTTGACAGTTGTGTGCCATATAGATAACATTGTGCTCACTCCTGTGGAGTTATTTATGAGTCAGCGCTGACTGGCTAAAAAGCAAGTCTGTCAAAATAACTGAGATAAGGGGGCTGTCTGCAGAGGCTTAGATACAAGGTAATCACAGAGGTAAAAAGTATGTTAATATACAGGGGTCAAGTTCTACAAAAAAAAAAGTGTGGGAACTCACCAAGACTTCCACCCCCTCTCACAATTAATATAACTTTATATATGCACACTTACACAGACTGTATTTAAATGTATATAATATATACACTTTGGTTAATGAAAGCAAATTAAATCCAATAAAGGGTTTCCTGAAATCCTCCTCTGTCACAGAGTCTCACCCACTTAAGCTGCAATAGTCCTGTTTCTGCTGAGGGGAGCTAAAAACCCCAGAGCAAGCCGCACAGAAATGTAAGTACCATGTGTTCCACACAGTGTGGGGTGATCACACAGCAAGACCGCTGACAGGCTTGTATTTAGTGTATTGTAGGAAGTGTTACTGCCCATTACTAGAGGATCTCACTAGAGGGCTAACCAGACTGTGCTCTAGCTCCTCCCACCAGCAGCAGCAGTGTTTACTGAAGCGTTTCTGTTCTCTGTCCAGAGGGAACTTAGTTCCTCGTGTAAAAATAGTGCAGAAACTCCGTTCCCACCCAACTTGACCCCTGTTAATATAACCGTGTTGGTTATGCAAAACTGGGGAATGAGTAATAAAGGGATTATCTATCTTTTAAAACAATAAAAATTATTTAACAATGTGTACTGAGAAAAGGGAACTAAATCAGATAATTATATAAGTAAATTGCAATTTATGTCTCTTTAAATTTATAAGCTATATCTGACTTTAATAAAATTATCAAAAAAATCTGCAGAAGAGACCACCTAGCGACATAAATTAGTTCAATTTGTCCAAACATATTAGCTTGATTACATTTTAATATCAAGGTTGCTATGGAATAGTATTGCAGAATAATTCCGTATGAAGGACTGTCATTATAAGTAGAGGAAAATTGGATAATAATAAGTGAAAGGAATTAAGTAAACAATATCCACCTTACAATATTATTTTAGTAATATAAATATCAGCTTTTTTTTTTCTACCACTACTTTTAGTGGAGTTATTTTCTCTACTCTTCCAAGAATACCTCTGGGGAACAGTACAACCTATTTGATTTTCAGTTTTCAGTGGTTCTTTTGTTATTTACAGCTGTAGACTTAGCTGCTACGAGTGAGGTACGATTTTCTGAACAATCCCCAAAGCAAACATGGCAGTGATGTAAATGATGATATTAGCAGCTGTGAAAGACACGTTTGCGCTGCCACAGACAGACAATAAATTTAAATGAAGTATGGGCCCATTTGGCGTGAGGCAGTAGTTTGGTATGTAAGTGAAAAGAGAACAAAGATTCAAGCTTTTGTAATAGAAATAATACGAAAAAAAAAAAACAAGAAAGGAATTGGCCGCATCTATTATATGGTGAATGAATACAAACAGGTGGTGAGAGGAAAAAATACAACTGTAGGAAAAAAAATGAGTAAAGTATGATTCAACATTTAGACTCCAAACTGTTCATTTTGTAATAAAAAAGGACACAAAACAAATTTTTGTCTTAGCTGAATCTTAAAGGAACAGTAAAGTCAAAATGAAACGTTCAGTATTCGCATAGGTCAAGTGATTTTAGACAACTTTCCAATTAACTTCTATTATCGAATTAGCTTTATTCTCTTGGTATCCTTAGTTGAAAAGCATACCTAGGGTAGGATCAGGAGCAAAAAGGCATTAATGGGAGCTAGCTGCTAATTAGTGGCTGCACATATATACCTCTTATTGGCTCACACGATGCAGTAGCTTACGGTAATGCATTGCTAATCTTTCAACAAAGGATACCAAGAGAATGGAGCAAGTTTCATAATAGAAGTAAATTGGAAATTTGTTTAAAACCGAACTCTCTATCTGAATAATGACATTTTTTTTGGATTTCATGTCCCATTCAATAGCTCATTTTAAAATGCATGGTATTTGCTTATTTTTTTTGTTTTCAAATTGGTGTTCCTGTATTGATATTTGTTCCTGTTTGTGATTAATGCCACTGTCCACCAATAAAGCAGTGGGAGATCTGAGTATCAGCAATGAGAAATCATGGAGTGCTTACCATCCAAGAGTAGGGGAGACAGTCGTTGTGGGAAGGGCTTAGTGGCATGCTATTAATTTATAGAAACAAAAATATGAATATGGGAGTGCATAGAGGAATTCTGTTAAGCCACTCCAATAGTTAAAAAACAAGAAAACACTATGGACCTAATTCTCTAAAGGTCTTTGGTCTGGCGAGATTCTATAAGATGCTGCATCAGTATTACAGGGCTCTTCAGGGATTGTTTTAAAGGCAATTACTACATTGGGAACTTTGTATCTTACTAAGGGTAGTTCCATAATATGCTTTATGTTAAGAAGAAACACTTACTTTACAATATAATGCTCAGTAAAATAACATGATGATTTCTCTCCATGCTGGCGAGTTTTTGAGAATCGGAAGTGGTGATATGATATATTATTTTGTTAAAGCCATTCAGTAGTATAACTAAAATTCACCAATATATTACTGGTTCATCATCAAATAACTCCTAAAAATATTAAAGGGACATTGTACACTAGATTTTTATTTGCATAAATGTTTTGTAGATGATCCATGTATATAGAGCATCTGGGATTGTTTTTGTAGCAATGTGTAGTTTTACTTTTTTTTTTTTTAATAACATTGTGCTGATTTTCTGACTCCTAACCAAGCCACACAGTGTCAGATGTATACATGCGTTTACAGACTTTTTCTGATTATGTATTTTTTTTTAAAACATTTTTTAAATTTTGATGTTCAATACAATTATTTTGATAAATAGTTCAATGTAATCAGTAGTATTATTATTCATAATGTTGGATCATCAGTGATAATTTTATTTATTGATTTATCGTATCACCTGGATAAAAAACTATGGACAAAGCATTTGTCCGAGGATTCTGTATTGCTAAAGCTACAAGCATCAAAAAGCATTGGGGTGCCCCTCTGGGGAAGCTGACCTGCGAATTGCGCACCAAGGAAAAACAAAATAAAATATCCCCTACTGCTAGTTTGTCCACTGACATTCTTGGTCTGAAAAAACAAATTAAGCACCTGGAACTAGAAAGAATCCAGCGTGCTCTGGCCAAGTTTAAGATGGTTATGTATTCGAAAAGTAACAAGGCGGGCACTCTGTTGGCAAACAAGTTAAAACAGAGGACAGCTAACTCCAGAATACCCTATATCAATCATAACGGGCAGAAGTTTTATGCACCGGATGATATAGGAAAGGCGTTTGCGGATTTCTATGAACGGCTTTATAACATTGAGGCCTCTGAAACACCTGTTAAAGCCACACCCTCTGAAATATCCCTATTTCTAGAAAACCTAAAATTGCCCACATTGTCGGATGAGGACAAGGACAAATTAATTGAGCCATTTAACGAGCTAGAAATAGGTCTGGGGATTAAGCAATTGAAGAATGGAAAAGCACCGGGCCCGGATGGGTTTCCAGGGCAATTTTACAAAAAGACGCAAACACTGCTAAAACCAGTACTTTGTCAAATGTACAATGAAATCGGTAAAGGAGAGGAGATACTTAAAGAGTTCCTTGAAGCGACTATTGTCGCTATACCCAAACCAGGTAAAGACCCCTCTTATTGCTGTAACTTTCGTCCTATCTCGCTGATAAATGTAGATATAAAGCTGTATTCTAAGCTCATAGCAGATAGATTGGCATCTTTACTTCCATCTCTGATAGAGACTGATCAGGTGGGTTTTGTTAAGGGACGCCAGGGCCCTGACAATACTAGGCGCCTGGTCTCGGTTTTCGCGGAGGCGAAGCATTCAGGAACTCCCCTCCTGGCCCTGTCCTTAGATGCCGAAAAGGCGTTCGACAGGGTCAGGTGGGAATATATGTGGAAAACTATGGGGGCTTTTGGCTTCCCACTCCGGGCCGTTAATATGATTAAGGCCCTATACTCTGGCCCAAGTGCCAGGGTGAGGGGTACAGGCTTCTGTTCTCCGACATTTGCCATTTCAAATGGCACTAGACAGGGGTGCCCATTGTCGCCCCTGCTCTTTGCCTTGGTTATGGAACCGCTGGCAGAATTGATTCGGTCTACACCAACTATCGAAGGATTACCAATGGGTCCTACTCAGGAGAAAATCCTGTTATATGCCGACGACGTGACTCTCCTTCTTACGAATCCCATGTCATCAGTTCCGGCTGTTTTTGCTACATTAGACGGCTTCAGTGCTCTAAGCTATTACAAAGTGAATAAGACCAAAACTGAAGCTTATGGG
The DNA here is from genome assembly GCF_027579735.1 of Bombina bombina. Classification (NCBI taxonomy): domain Eukaryota; kingdom Metazoa; phylum Chordata; class Amphibia; order Anura; family Bombinatoridae; genus Bombina; species Bombina bombina. Next base: position 346,342,998 of record NC_069505.1, on the reverse strand, counting down.
ATTGATCTCACTGATGAACAACTTTTGCAGTTGAAGGACAGCCATGACTTTCATTGGTCCGCAGATGCTATTAAACATCTGGGGATCTATCTGAGTGCGGACATGGATAAAACCATATAGTTGAATTTTGATGCGTTGATTAAGGAATTAAAAAACCTGACGAATAGATGGGACTTTAAGGAAGTCTCTTGGTTGGGACGGGTGGCCACTGTAAAGATGTCCTTACTCCCAAAGGCGCTATATCTCTTCCGATGCATCCCCTTGAATATCCCTCACGGCATCCTACAGCAGATTCACCAGATCTTTAGTAGGTACGTTTGGGCACATGGACCCCCAAGGATTAGTCATAAAATTATGCAGAGAGAGTATGCAAAGGGCGGAGTTGCTTTCCCCAGCATATACCTTTACTACGAGGCTACGAGACTCTCGCACATCATGGCCTGGGGCCCTACAGCCGAGAGGCCGGGATGGTTCAGATTGGAGGAACTCCAACTACCAGAGGGATTGGACCTTCCCAGTCTTTTATGGGTTCCTAGTTATAAACAATTGGTGAACATATTTACCAACCCTGTCGTACAACACAACATCAGGATATGGCATACACTCAGACATCACTCACAGATCGCCCCACACCCCTCGCCAATCCATCAACTGCGAGGCTTGATGTGGGACCGCCCAGATGTCCACGTTGAGTATTGGATCCAACATGATCTCGACACGGTGGAACAATTATTCTCCAATGGCAGGTTACTGACAGTCCCTCAAGTCCTTGATTCCCTGAGAGGACCACCTCTCTGGTTTCACTTCGAATGCTCTAGAATACTCAGTTTCCTACATTCCTGGAGGTTTGGAGCTCGTGGACTTAGGACACATTCCCAGTGGGAGGAAAGATGGATAAACGAACTGGGTACATATAAGCCCCTCACGTTCCACTACCAAGCTATTTTGCGGGATCATTCAGTTGGTCTTCCTGGTCAAATTAAACGGTGGTGTAAAGAATTGTCCTTAAAAATCTCAGACGCAGAACTGAGCATTGCTATTACTCTAACAAAGAAAACGATCCACTGCACAACCATCTTTGAGGGCTACATGAAGCTCATTCTAAGATAGTACAGAGTGCCCACCAGACTGTCTAGAATGTTTCCATCCACCTCATCGAGGTGCTGGAGGCTTTGTGGCGGTGAGGGATCAGACTCTCATATGTGGTGGTCCTGCCCTAAGATCCTTGATCTTTGGAGAGATGTGGAGACTCTCCTGCACTCCATGAATGTGAATGTACAGCGGACCTCTAGTCAGGCTCTCTTTCATATATTTGACAAACAACTACCTAAGTGTAGTAAACAACTAGTAATCTATATTTTGGCGGCCACAAAGTTATGCATCGCCAGGGCATGGAAGCAAACTGACCCACCCACTATTGCAACTGTTTGTGAAGTGGTACAATACCTGGCTAAAATGGAAAAATTTGCATATAACGCTTTGGAGAGGATGGAGGATTACTGGATGATCTGGGAAGACTGGATCAAAATCCAATAACTCTATAAATGCGAACGCCAGGTAGATTAGGCGGAAACTGCCCAAGAGTAAAATTTGTTCTACACAATCATCCCTTTTTTTTCATTTTCCTTCTATCTCTTTCATCTCTCTCCCCCCCTCCTTCCCACTAGTCAGGTTCTGAATCCCTTTCCCTTTTCCCCACTCCCACCTTTATTCTTAAAAAAACATGACCAGTTGAGGCAACCTGGTTGATCTGTTACAGTTTAGGGTTCACAGTTGATAACCCAGGTTTCCAGCGATAAATATTAAATCTATCTGTTTTGTCACTTGAGATTCCCATTGAACTAAATATGGTACTATGAACAGAAGTTTACATGTATGTCTTGAGGTTACTATACATTTGAATCCTTCTCATGCAAGTACTGAGCTTTGATGTGGAATGTAAGTCACTTGTAATGTTTTTGTGGTTTTTCTGTAACTTCTTATTATTGTATGCTATTTTGAATCTCAATAAAATCTGTTTAAAACAACAACAAAAAAACAAAAAAACTAAGGACAAGCACAGGGTTTCATTTTAATGAATGTCAGCCAAGGGGTTAAGACATTTGTTGACCTCTGATGTGTTGTACCTTACTGTGTCTCCAAGATTTATTTTTATGTAATTTTGTGAATAGACAAAGCTACAGATTAAAGTATTTGCTTATGTGTGGCTGAATGTGTTCAAGGGTTTAAATGACTATCAGCTAGATTACAAGTTTGTGCGTTCATCTTTTAACACTGAAAATATGGTCATTTCAGCGTTAACACAGCACCGCAGCCATTACGAGTCTTGTCGGTATAGGTGTCCCGCAAGCCCTTTAGCTTGTACCGCAACGTCAGTACCGCACTTGTAAAAATGACGTTTTTAATGGAATTCTATAGCGCTGGTATTACAAGTTTTGCGGTGAGGCTAAAAAGCGAGCGTTACAGCCTAAAACGACAAGATCCGTAACGCCATCTAAAGTCATTAGTCATGAGTTTTATGCTAAAAAGCTGTAACATAAAACTCATAACTAATGTGTTAAAAAGTACACTAACACCCATAAACTACCTATTAACCCCTAAACCGAGGCTCTCCTGCATCACAATCACTATAATAAATGTATTAACCCTTAATCTGCCGCTCCCGACATCGCCACCACTAATACAATGTATTAACCCCCTATTCCGCCGCTCACCGACATCGTCACCACTATAAGTTATTAACCCCTAAACCGCCACCCTCCTGCATCGCAAACACTATTTAAATATTATTAACCCCTAATCTGCTGTCCGCCTACATCGCCACCACTGTACTAAAGTTATTAAGCCCTACACCACCGCCACTATAATAAACGTAACAAATAAACTAATATAATTATTAAACTAAAATTAAACTAACTACCAATTAAATAAACAAAACTACACATAAAAAAATCCTAACACTACTCTAAAAATTACAAAGTATCTAAATAAAAAAAATTAAAAAGACTAAATTACAAAAAATAACAAACACTAAATTACGGAAAATAACAAACGAAATTCTCAAAAATAAAAAAGAATTACACCTAATCTAATAGCCCTATCACAATAAAAAAGCCCATCCAAAATAAAAAAAAACCCTAGCCTACAATAAACTACCAATGGCCCTTAAAAGGGCCTTTTGTGGGGCATTGCCCCAAAGATAATAGCGCTTTTACCTGTAAAAGCCAATAGGATTTAAGCATCTCTAATTCTATTGGATGATGAATCAGCCAATAGAATTAGAGCTGCTTAAATCCTATTGGCTGATTTGAACAGCCAATAGGATTTTAGCAGCTCTCATTCTATTGGCTGATTCAAATCTTTCAGCCAATAGGAATGCAAGGGACGCCATTTTGAATCGTGTACCTTGCATTGAAGATTTAGTATATGGCGGCGACTGTATGAAGAGGATGCTCCGCGCCGGATGTCTTCAGAATGGACCCGCTCCGCGCCGCCGGGATCAAGATAGAAGATGCCGCCTGGATGAAGACTTCTCGCCGCTTGGATGAGGACTTCTCCGCCAGGATGAAGATTGAAGAGGCCCGCCTGGATGAAGACTTCTCCGCCAGGATGAAGATTGTTCAAGATAGAAGATGCCGCCTGGATGAAGACTTCTCTGCCGGGATGAAGATTGTTCAAGCGGGACTTCAAAAACTGTAAGTGGATCGTCTTGGGGTTAGTGTTTTTAAGTTTTTTTTGGGTGGGTTTTATTTTTAGATTAGGGTTTGGGCAGTAAAAGAGCTAAATGCCCTTTTAAGGGCAATGCCCATACAAATGCCATTTTCAGGGCAATGGGTAGCTTAGGTTTTTTAGATAGTTTTTTTATTTTGTGGGTTTGGGGAGGAGGTGGGGGTTTGTAATGTTAGTGGGTATTTGTATATTTTTTCACCAAAATAGCTGATATCTTTAGGGCAATGCCCCAAAAGGCCCTTTTAAGGGCCTTTGGTAGTTTGGGGGGTGGGGGTTTGTATACTGTTAGGGGGTGTTTGTTTTTTTGTAGCAAAAGAGCTGTTTAACTTAGGGCAATGCCCTACAAAAGGCCCTTTTTTAAAGGCCATTGGTAGTTTTTTTTTAGATTAGGCTTTTTTACTTTGGGGTGTTTTTTTTTTTAAGGGTATTAGAATAGGAATAATTTTTATTTTTTTGGATGATTTTGTTTTTTGTTTTTTTTTGTAATGGTAGTTTTTTTTATTTTTTGTAATTTTAGGTTTTAGTTTAAGGTAGCTAAGGTTTTATTTCATAGGTAATTTTGTATTTATTTTAACTAGGTAGTTATTAAATAGTTAATAACTATTTACTAACTAGTCTACCTAGTTAAAATAAATACAAACTTACCTGTAAAATAAAAATAAAACCTAAGCTAACTACAATATAACTATTACTTATATTGTAGCTAGCTATTTCACAGGTATCTAGTTTTAAATAGGTATTATTTAGTTAATAATTGTAAGTTTAATTTAGCTTTATTTTAATTATGTTAAAGTTAGGGAGGGTTAGGGTTACGTTAGGGTTAGGGTTACGTTAGGGTTAGGTTTAGGGGTTAATATTGTTTAATTTAGGTTGTTGCGATGTGGGGGGCTGGCGGTTTAGGGTTTAATAGGTTTATTTAGTTAATAATTGTAAGTTTAATTTAGCTCTATTTTAATTATGTTAAAGTTAGGGGCTGTTAGGGTTACGTTAGAGTTAGGGGTTAATAGTTTAATTTAGGTTGATGTGATGTGGGGGGCTGGCAGTTTAGGGGTTAATAGGTTTATTTAGTGGTAGTAATGTGGGAGGCCAGAGGTTTAGGGGTTAATAGCTTTATTTAGTGGCGTCGATGTCGAGGAGTGGCGGAATAGGGGTTAATTGATTTATTATAGTGTGGGCGATGTTGGGGTGCAGGGGAATAGGGGTTAATAACTTTAGTATAGTGGCGGCGATATCGGGAGCAGCATATTAGGGGTTAATACCTTTTTTTAGGTGGCGGCGATATCGGGAGCGGCAGATTAGGGGTTAATAACTGTAGGCAGGCGTCTGCGATGTCGGGGGAAGCAGATTAGGGGTGTTTAGACTCAGGGTTTATGTTAGGGTGTTAGGTTTAAACCGTATTTTCTTTTTCCCCATAGACATCAATGGGTCTAAGTTACAGAACTTTTCTTTCCGCGATCGGAGGTGTTAGACTTTTTTCTGACCCGCTCTCCCCATTGATGTCTATGGGGAAAGCATGCACGAGCACGTCAAATCAGCGCTTGTTTTTTGTGCGGTATGGAGCTTAAAAACTCCATATCGCCTGTTTTTTTTTAAAACTTGTAATGGCAGCGCTTTAGGGGATTAAATAACGCCACTTTTGTTGCGTTCTTTAATTTCCCTATAGCGCTCAAAACTCATAATCTAGGCGATTCTGTTTATAATTGTATCTATTGTTATGTTGATATTGCTTACTTTGCATTGAACTTAAAGGGAAATGAAACCCAATTTTTTTCTTTCATGATTTAAAAAGAGCAGGCAATTTTAAACAACTTTCCAATTTACTGTTATCTAATTTGCTTCATTTTCTTGATATAATTTGTTGAAAAGCATATCCAAATAGGCAGGAAGCTGCTGATTGGTGGTTTCACATAGATGCCTCATGATTGGCTCACCCATGTGCATTGCTATTACTTCAACAAAGGATATCTAAATAATGAAGAAAATTAGATAATAGACGTAAATTAGAATGTTGTTTACAATTGCATTCTCTATCTGAATCATGAAAGAAAATGTTGGGGTTTAATGTCCCTTTAAATGTTATTTTTAGTATATACTGCTAATTTTAATTCTGAGACATCTACCACTGATGTTAGCAAGAGATACATATTGAATTGGTTTCTTCTCTTTACTATATATAATTATTTTCTTTCCTCAATGTGAAACCTCATTTCTTCCAGACTAAACTAATGGACTGATCTAAAACATTTGTAGATTGAGTGGGTTGAAGAAGTGAGTTGTTAACACTCTCTATTGACCCTGAATGCACTTGTATATAGAGTTATAGAGTCATTATTTTTACTGGCTACATTTGTGGTAATTGATCTTTATGGTAATGCACTTTTGTCCCTTGTTCACATCTGCTACAGTTAACGTACAATTAATATAAATACACTTTATTTGCTTACATCTAGAGTAATTCCATTCATTCAGCATGAATTGTGCAATTGTGTATAGACCGTCTACTCTTTAATTTTCTCTGGCAGGAAGCAAGTAGTATTGGGAGTGAAAAAATGTGAACTGTAGGGATTATTTTTTTCTGGTGATAGAATTGTTTCAGAAAAATTGTTCCACAACAACAATAAAAACTAGATACTTAAAACCTTGACCCCTCTGACTGTCATAAATCTTAATAAGTTCGTTTTTTACTTTCAGAAACTGCAAAACAAACACTACTTTTTAAGTTGCTTGAAGTAGATGTGGGTTCAGGACAGAGGACGCACCTGCACCAGTTCTATAATTTGGGCCCTGTGGCAGTAAAGAAAGACATACAAACAGGGTCCAGATCTGTAGGGTAACATTAAACATGGGGGTCTATTAAGCCCATTATTGCAACATTGCATTATGTTTTATGCAGCTTCAAAAGTCCACAGTATCTGTTAACTTTAGAGCCTATACACTGAAAGAGAAGTACGATCCCAAAAGAGCCTTAATAGACTCTCTTACCATGTAAGCATTAATCAAAAGTACTGCACTGCTCTTATTCAGATACCAGTAAGTCCATCCAGTACAGGGATATCCGGATAGTGGCACTCCAGCCGGTATAGGTACTTTGGCATCACTTCTCTGTATCAGGGCAGCCCATCCGGTCAAGCTATGTGAAGAATCCTCGTGTTCAAGCGGCAACACTCCTCCTGGTATTGCACCAAGTAGTTCCGGACTCTGGCGTTATCCTCCGTCCTGACGTTGCACCAGGGTCAGCTCCAGAACTAATGAAATGGGGGGGCATTTTATTTCACAAGGGGACATGCATTTACAAAGCATGTATGAGAGTCAAAATAAGAGCAGACCTACATTTTCTGCAGGAAAGTGTAGCTTCTGGCTGGCTTTTATCCCCCACTATTAACATTTGGAGAATATGTGCTAAATCACTAGGTAAAAGAATGAAGTCTAAATCCTATGCAGAGCACGAAAACAGAGCCATTAAACTTGAGACCCCAGTGCAATAGCTCCTTAAAAACAATTCACCCCTTAATCACCATGATTAAAAACCCTTAAACTCATTCTCAAATCTCAGTCATATCCCCTAAACAGCCATACACCCTAAAGACAAGTCCAAAAAGTCTCTAACTTCCAATTCCAAATAAGAGGTTAAGACATGGAACTCCTTGCAGATGCGTGATGCAACCTCACAGTTCGGCAGCTAACTCCGCCCCCAGCATGCAGCATTACATAACAATTCATTATTTTATTTATTATTTTTAAAGCGTATAATCAAATCAATATTTTTTGAGGGGGCACAGCATTCCATTTGGGTCGGCTCAGTTACGGTTCAGAAATCTGGCAATCACCTGCTAATTTGCATCAGTCTTTGTCAGTCTGGCACTGTGGTATGTCCAAAATGAAGAGTTTGACAAAGACTGATGCAAATTAAAAATTCCGTTTATTGAATACAAAGTTTAAAAGGAAATGGAGGGCCATCTCCAAAATAGCAAGTTAGGACAGCAATCCCAAAATTACAGCTAACATGTTTCGGCTCAACAAGCCTTTATCATAGCTATGACTTTACATCAGTCTTTGTCAAACTCTTCATTTTGAACAACTACAATTAAAGGGACACTGAACCCAAATTTTTTCTTTCGGGATTCAAATAGAACATGCAATTTTAAGTAACTTTCTAATTTACTCCTATTATCAAATTTTCTTTATTTTCTTGGTATCTTTATTTGAAATGCAAGAATGTAAGTTTAGATGCCGGCCCATTTTTTGTGAACAACCTAGGTTGTCCTTGCTGATTGGTGGATAAATTCATCCACCAATCAAAAACTGCTGTCCAGAGTTCTGAACAAAGAAAAATCAAGATAGCAAGAGAACGAAGAAACATTGATAATAGGAGTAAATTAGAAAGTTGCTTAAAATTGCATGCTCTATCTGAATCACAAAAGAAAAAATTTGGGTTCAGTGTCCCTTTAAGCAAATACACTACTAAATTTCTAGTGTATTTGCTCAATTATAGTTGTGGCCTTTTTTGTTGTTGGCAAGACTCGTGACTATGCCAGGACAGGATGGCTAACCACAGATCTGCCATCAAACAAGCTCTAAAAAATGGAAAGAGCAAACTACCAGTGGCCAAGTATTTTTTAGAAATGAAACACAATGTGAAGGACTAAAGGTTCACTCTTATTGATCACATTACACTGGGCTAAAGAATGCTCCAATGTGAGACTAGGTATATTTACAGACTGAATACTATTCATTTTAAGGGACTCAATAACAATCTTGATTGGCATTGCTTTCTATAACATGTTCCTCTGGTATCCTTTTATATGTGTCCACCTTGCCCATGTTGTTGTAAGATGTGTCAGCCCTTTTATATACCTACTTCTTTAGGCATGTTGACCCTATGATGCCGTGGATTATATGTGTTGGGATGTTTAATAACAGAATTTATGCTTACCTGATAAATTACTTTCTCCAACGGTGTGTCCGGTCCACGGCGTCATCCTTACTTGTGGGATATCTCTTCCCCAACAGGAAATGGCAAAGAGTCCCAGCAAAGCTGGCCATATAGTCCCTCCTAGGCTCCGCCCACCCCAGTCATTCGACCGACGGACAGGAGGAAATATATATAGGAGAAACCATATGGTACCGTAGTGACTGTAGTTAGAGAAAATAATTCATCAGACCTGATTAAAAAAACAGGGCGGGCCGTGGACTGGACACACCATTGGAGAAAGTAATTTATCAGGTAAGCATAAATTCTGTTTTCTCCAACATTGGTGTGTCCGGTCCACGGCGTCATCCTTACTTGTGGGAACCAATACCAAAGCTTTAGGACACGGATGAAGGGAGGGAGCAAATCAGGTTACCTAAACGGAAGGCACCACAGCTTGCAAAACCTTTCTCCCAAAAATAGCCTCCGAAGAAGCAAAAGTATCAAATTTGTAAAATTTGGCAAAAGTGTGCAGTGAAGACCAAGTCGCTGCCTTACATATCTGGTCAACAGAAGCCTCGTTCTTGAAGGCCCATGTGGAAGCCACAGCCCTAGTGGAGTGAGCTGTGATTCTTTCAGGAGGCTGCCGTCCGGCAGTCTCATAAGCCAATCGGATGATGCTTTTAAGCCAAAAAGGAAAGAGAGGTAGAAGTCGCTTTTTGACCTCTGCTTTTACCAGAATAAACAACAAACAAGGAAGAAGTTTGTCTGAAATCTTTTGTAGCCTCTAAATAGAATTTTAGAGCACGGACTACGTCCAAATTGTGTAACAAACGTTCCTTCTTTGAAACTGGATTCGGACATAAAGAAGGAACAACTATCTCCTGGTTAATATTTTTGTTAGAAACAACCTTAGGAAGAAAACCAGGCTTAGTACGCAAAACCACCTTATCTGCATGGAACACCAAATAGGGCGGAGAACACTGCAGAGCAGATAACTCTGAAACTCTTCTAGCAGAAGAAATTGCAACCAAAAACAAAACTTTCCAAGATAGTAACTTAATATCTATGGAATGTAAAGGTTCAAACGGAACCCCTTGAAGAACTGAAAGAACTAGATTTAGACTCCAGGGAGGAGTCAAAGGTCTGTAAACAGGCTTGATCCTAACCAGAGCCTGAACAAATGCTTGAACATCTGGCACAGTTGCCAGTCTTTTGTGTAGTAAGACAGATAAAGCAGAGATCTGTCCCTTTAGAGAACTTGCAGATAATCCTTTCTCCAAACCTTCTTGTAGAAAGGAGAGAATCTCAGGAATTTTTATCTTATTCCATGGGAATCCTTTGGGTTCACACCAACAGATATATCTTTTCCATATTTTATGGTAAATCTTTCTAGTTACCGGTTTTCTGGCCTGAACCAGAGTATCTATCACAGAATCTGAAAACCCACGCTTCGATAGAATCAAGCGTTCAATCTCCAAGCCGTCAGCTGGAGGGAGACCAGATTTGGATGTTCGAATGGACCCTGAACAAGAACGTCCTGTCTCAAAGGTAGCTTCCATGGTGGAACCGATGACATATTCACCAGGTCTGCATACCAAGTCCTGCGTGGCCACGCAGGAGCTATCAAGATCACTGAGGCCCTCTCCTGATTGATCCTGGCTACCAGCCTGGGAATGAGAGGAAACGGTGGAAATACATAAGCTAGGTTGAAGGTCCAAGGTGCTACTAGTGCATCTACTAGAGTCGCCTTGGGATCCCTGGATCTGGACCCGTAGCAAGGAACCTTGAAGTTCTGACGAGACGCCATCAGATCCATGTCTGGAATGCCCCATAATTGGGTTATTTGGGCAAAGATCTCCGGGTGGAGTTCCCACTCCCCCGGATGGAATGTCTGACGACTCAGAAAATCCGCCTCCCAGTTTTCCACACCTGGGATGTGGATCGCAGACAGGTGGCAGGAGTGATCCTCCGCCCATTGAATTATTTTGGTCACTTCTTTCATCGCCAGGGAACTCCTTGTTCCCCCCTGATGATTGATATACGCAACGGTCGTCATGTTGTCTGATTGGAACCTTATGAATCTGGCCTTTGCTAGTTGAGGCCAAGCCCTGAGAGCATTGAATATCGCTCTCAGTTCCAGAATGTTTATCGGGAGAAGAGACTCTTCCCGAGACCATAGACCCTGAGCTTTCAGGGATTCCCAGACCGCGCCCCAGCCCACTAGACTGGCGTCGGTCCTGACAATGACCCACTCTGGTCTGCGGAAGCTCATTCCCTGGGACAGATGGTCCAGGGTCAGCCACCAACGGAGTGAATCTCTGGTCTTCTTATCTACTTGAATCATTGGAGACAAGTCTGTATAATCCCCATTCCACTGTTTGAGCATGCACAGTTGTAATGGTCTTAGATGAATTCGTGCAAAAGGAACTATGTCCATTGCTGCAACCATCAACCCTACTACTTCCATGCACTGCACTATGGAAGGACGAGGAACAGAATGAAGAGCTTGACAAGAGCTTAGAAGTTTTGATTTTCTGACCTCTGTCAGAAAAATCCTCATTTCTAAGGAATCTATTATTGTTCTCAAGAAGGGAACTCTTGTCAACGGAGACAGAGAACTTTTTTCTATGTTCACCTTCCATCCGTGTGATCTGAGAAAGGCCAGAACGATGTCTGTATGAGCCTTTGCTTTTGACAGGGACGACGCTTGTATTAGAATGTCGTCCAAGTAAGGTACTACTGCAATGCCCCTCGGTCTTAGAACCGCTAGAAGGGACCCTAGCACCTTTGTGAAAATCCTTGGAGCAGTGGCTAACCCGAATGGGAGGGCCACAAACTGGTAATGCTTGTCCAGAAAAGCGAACCTTAGGAACTGATGATGTTCTTTGTGGATAGGAATATGTAGGTACGCATCCTTTAGATCCACGGTAGTCATAAATTGACTTTCCTGGATAGTGGGTAGAATCGTTCGAATGGTTTCCATCTTGAACGATGGTACCCTGAGAAATTTGTTTAGGATCTTCAAATCCAAAATTGGTCTGAAAGTTCCCTCTTTTTTGGGAACTACGAACAGATTGGAATAAAATCCCATTCCTTGTTCCTTTATTGGAACTGGGTGTAACACTCCCATCTTTAACAGGTCTTCTACACAATGTAAGAATGCCTGTCTCTTTATTTTGTTTGAGGATAAGTGAGACATGTGGAACCTTCCCCTTGGGGGTAGTTCCTTGAATTCCAGGAGATAACCTTGAGAAACTATTTCTAGCGCCCAGGGATCCTGAACATCTCTTGCCCAAGCCTGAGCAAAGAGAGAGAGTCTGCCCCCCACTAGATCCGGTCCCGGATCGGGGGCTACTCCTTCATGCTGTTTTGTTAGCAGCGGCAGGCTTCTTGGCCTGCTTACCCTTGTTCCAGCCTTGCATCGGTTTCCAGGCTGGTTTGGGTTGTGAGGCATTACCCTCTTGCTTAGAGGATGCAGAATTAGAGGCCGGTCCGTTCCTGAAATTGCGAAAGGAACGAAAATTAGACTTATTTTTAGCCTTGAAAGACCTATCTTGTGGAAGGGCGTGGCCCTTTCCCCCAGTGATGTCTGAAATAATCTCTTTCAATTCTGTTCCAAATAGAGTTTTACCTTTGAAAGGGATGTTAAGCAATTTTGTCTTGGATGACACATCCGCTGACCAAGACTTTAGCCAAAGCACTCTGCGCGCCACGATAGCAAACCCTGAATTTTTCGCCGCTAATCTAGCTAATTGCAAAGCGGCATCTAAAATAAAAGAGTTAGCCAATTTAAGTGCGTGAACTCTGTCCATAAGCTCCTCATATGGAGTCTCTCTACTGAGCGACTTTTCTAGTTCCTCGAACCAGAACCACGCTGCTGTAGTGACAGGAACAATGCACGAAATGGGTTGTAGAAGTTAACCTTGCTGTACAAAAATCTTTTTAAGCAAACCTTCCAATTTTTTATCCATAGGATCTTTGAAAGCACAACTATCTTCGATAGGAATTGTAGTGCGTTTGTTTAGAGTAGAAACTGCCCCCTCGACCTTAGGGACTGTCTGCCATAAGTCCTTTCTGGGGTCGACCATAGGAAATAATTTCTTAAATATAGGGGGGGGGGGGGGAACAAAAGGTATGCCGGGCTTTTCCCACTCCTTATTTACTATGTCCGCCACCCGCTTGGGTATAGGAAAAGCGTCGGGGTGCATCGGAACCTCTAGGGACTTGTCCATCTTACATAATTTCTCTGGAATGACCAAGTTGTCACAATCATCCAGAGTAGATAACACCTCCTTAAGCAGTGCGCGGAGATGTTCTAATTTAAATTTAAATGTCACAACATCAGGTTCAGCTTGTTGAGAAATTTTTCCTGAATCTGAAATTTCTCCATCTGACAAAACCTCCCTCATGGCCCCTTCAGATTGGTGTGAGGGTATGACAGAACAATTATCATCAGCGCCCTCCTGCTCTTCAGTGTTTAAAACAGAGCAATCGCGCTTTCTCTGATAAGTAGGCATTTTGGATAAAATATTTGCTATGGAGTTATCCATTACAGCCGTTAATTGTTGCATGGTAATAAGTATTGGCGCACTAGATGTACTAGGGGCCTCCTGCATGGGCAAAACTGGTGTAGACACAGTAGGAGATGATGTAGTATCATGTTTACTCCCCTCATGTGAGGAATCATCTTGGGCAATTTCATTATCTGTGGCAGTACTGTCCTTACTTTGTTTGGACGATATGGCACAATTATCACATAAATTTAAATGGGGAGACACATTGGCTTTCATACATATAGAACATAGCTTATCTGAAGGTACAGACATGTTAAACAGGCTTAAACTTGTCAACAAAGCACAAAAAACGTTTTAAAACAAAACCGTTACTGTCTCTTTAAATTTTAAACAGAAAACACTTTATTACTGAATATGTGAAAAAGTATGAAGGAATTGTTCAAAAATTACCAAAATTTCACCACAGTGTCTTAAAGCATTAATAGTATTGCACACCAAATTTCAGAGCTTTAACCCTTAAAATAACGGAACCGGAGCCGTTTATAAATTTATACCCCTATACAGTCCCAGCTATAGTCTTTGCTGAGACCCAACCAAGCCCAGAGGGGAATACGATACCAATTGACGCCTTCTAGAAGCTTTTCCAGCAATTTTTAGATCCTCACACATGCATCTGCATGCCCTACTCTCAAAAAACAACTGCGCAGTAATGGCGCGAAAATGAGGCTCAGTCTACAACTAGGAAGGCCCCCTGACTGGAAAAGGTGTCTAACACAGTGCCTGCCGTTTAATAAACGTTCCCCAAGTTTATAAATGCAATTTGTCAGCATAAATATGAATAAAATGCCCAAATAAAGCAATCGATTTAGCCCATAAAAATGTCTACCAGTTTTTTAGCCCATAATAAGCCCTTTATTCTGTTTGTTTGACTAAGAAAATGGCTTACCGGTCCCCATGAGGGGAAATGACAGCCTTCCAGCATTACATCGTCTTGTTAGAAATATGGCTAGTCATACCTTAAGCAGAAAAGTCTGCTAACTGCTTCCCCCAACTGAAGTTACTTCATCTCAACAGTCCTATGTGGAAACAGCAATCGATTTTAGTTACTGTCTGCTAAAATCATCTTCCTCTCACAAACAGAAATCTTCATCCTTTTCTGTTTCAGAGTAAATAGTACATACCAGCACTATTTTAAAATAACAAACACTTGATAGAAGAATAAAAACTACATTTAAACACCAAAAAACTCTTAACCATCTCCGTGGAGATGTTGCCTGTGCAACAGCAAAGAGAATGACTGGGGTGGGCGGAGCCTAGGAGGGACTATATGGCCAGCTTTGCTGGGACTCTTTGCCATTTCCTGTTGGGGAAGAGATATCCCACAAGTAAGGATGACGCCGTGGACCGGACACACCAATGTTGGAGAAAATAATATTTATTTTTAATATTTATAAATATTAATATTTCATTTCAATTAATAATAACTACGTTCTGACAGGTGTAATATTATAGACATAACAAATATAATTATGTGGTAATTAGGGCTTAATTATGATGAAAAATATAATAGATTTATTAAAATATTAAAATATGAAACAAGTTATAGAAATATTTAAAATTCATTTAAAAATTATCAAATTTATTATTTACTATACCATGAGATATGGACACAATATTATTGGAAAACTAAATCTTAAAATTAATGAAATGTCCAATAATACAGGTAAGATTTACTTGAACGAGTCAGAATAAAAAAGCAGTATTAATTAAACACGAATGGCTAATTAGCAGAATTCAGCTATTGAGTATGAACCAAAAATTACCATCAACAGGGCTATTGTTATAACAATTCAATAAAAACAAAATTTATGCTTACCTGATAAATTCCTTTCTCCTGTAGTGTAGTCAGTCCACGGGTCATCCATTACTTATGGGATTATAACTCCTCCCTAACAGGAAGTGCAAGAGGATCACCCAAGCAGAGCTGCTATATAGCTCCTCCCCTCTACGTCATATCCAGTCATTCGACCGAAAACCAAACGAGAAAGGAGAAACTATAGGGTGTAGTGGTGACTGGAGTATAATTTAAAATTTAGACCTGCCATAAAAAACAGGGCGGGCCGTGGATTGACTACACTACAGGAGAAAGGAATTTATCAGGTAAGCATAAATTTAGTTTTCTCCTGTTAAGTGTAGTCAGTCCACGGGTCATCCATTACTTATGGGATACCAATACCAAAGCTAAAAGTACACGGATGACGGGAGGGACAGGCAGGATCTTTATACGGAAGGAACCACTGCCTGAAGAACCTTTCTCCCAAAAACAGCCTCTGAAGAAGCAAAAGTGTCAAATTTGGAAAATTTGGAAAAAGTGTGAAGTGAAGACCAAGTCGCAGCCTTGCAAATCTGTTCAACAGAGGCCTCATTTTTAAAGGCCCAAGTGGAAGCCACAGCTCTGGTAGAATGAGCTGTAATTCTTTCAGGAGGCTGCTGTCCAGCAGTCTCATAGGCTAAACGTATTATACTACGAAGCCAGAAGGAGAGAGAGCCTTTTGACCTCTCCTCTGTCCAGAATAAACGACAAACAGGGAAGAAGTTTGTCGAAAATCTTTAGTTGCCTGCAAATAAAATTTCAGGGCACGGACAACGTCCAAATTGTGCAGAAGTCGTTCCTTCTTTGATGAAGGATTAGGACACAATGAAGGAACAACAATCTCTTGATTGATATTCCTGTTAGTGACTACCTTAGGTAAGAACCCAGGTTTAGTACGCAGAACTACCTTGTCTGAATGGAAAATCAGATAAGGAGAATCACAATGTAAGGCAGATAACTCAGAGACTCTTCGAGCCGAGGAAATAGCCATTAAAAACAGAACTTTCCAAGATAACAGTTTGATATCAATGGAATGAAGGGGTTCAAACGGAACACCCTGTAAAACGTTAAGAACTAAGTTTAAGCTCCATGGCGGAGCAACAGTTTTAAATACAGGCTTAATCCTGGCCAAAGCCTGACAAAAAGCCTGAACGTCTGGAACTTCTGACAGACGTTTGTGTAAAAGGATGGACAAAGCTGAGATCTGTCCCTTTAACGAACTAGCGGATAAACCCTTTTCTAAACCTTCTTGTAGAATAGACAATATCCTAGGAATCCTAACCTTACTCCATGAGTAACTCTTGGATTTTGCGCCATATTTTATGGTATTTGCGCCATATTTTATGGTAAATTTTCCTGGTAACAGGCTTCCTAGCCTGTATTAAGGTATCAATCACTGACTCCGAGAATCCACGCTTTGATAGAATCAAGCGTTCAATCTCCATGCAGTCAGCCTCAGAGAAATTAGATTTGGATGTTTGAAAGGACCCTGCACCAGAAGGTCCTGTCTCAGAGGTAGAGACCATGGTGGACAGGACGACATGTCCACTAGGTCTGCATACCAGGTCCTGCGTGGCCACGCAGGCGCTATTAGAATCACCGATGCTCTCTCCTGTTTGATCCTGGCAATCAATCGAGGAAGCATCGGGAAGGGTGGAAACACATAAGCCATGTTGAAGACCCAAGGTGCTGTCAGAGCATCTATCAGAATTGCTCCCGGGTCTCTGGATCTGGATCCGTAACAAGGAAGTTTGGCGTTCTGGCGAGACGCCATGAGATCCAGATCTGGTTTGCCCCAACGCCGAAGTATTTGGGCAAAGATCTCCGGATGAAGTTCCCACTCCCCCGGATGAAAAGTCTGGCGACTTAGAAAATCCGCTTCCCAGTTCTCCACGCCTGGGATGTGGATCGCTGATAGGTGGCAAGAGTGAGACTCTGCCCAGTGAATTATCTTTGAGACTTCCATCATCGCTAGGGAACTCCTTGTCCCTCCCTGATGGTTGATGTAAGCCACAGTCGTGATGTTGTCCGACTGAAACCTGATGAACCTCAGAGTTGCTAACTGAGGCCAAGCCAGAAGGGCATTGAAAACTGCTCTTAATTCCAGAATATTTATGGGAAGGAGACTCTCCTCCTGAGTCCATAATCCCTGAGTCTTCAGGGAATTCCAGACAGCGCCCCAACCTATCAGGCTGGCGTCTGTTGTTACAATCGTCCAATCTGGCCTGTTGAAGGGCATCCCCTTGGACAGATGTGGCCGATAGAGCCACCATAGAAGAGAATTTCTGGTCTCTTGATCCAGATTCAGCATAGGGGTCAAATCTGAGTAATCCCCATTCCACTGACTTAGCATGCACAATTGCAGTGGTCTGAGATGCAGGCGTGCAAAGGGTACTATGTCCATTGCCGCTACCATTAAGCCTATTACCTCCATGCATTGAGCCACTGACGGGTGTGGAATGGAATGAAGGACACGGCAAGCATTTAGAAGTTTTGTTAACCTGTCTTCTGTCAGGTAAATTTTCATTTCTACAGAATCTATAAGAGTCCCTAAGAAGGGAACTCTTGTGAGTGGCAATAGAGAACTCTTTTCTTCGTTCACTTTCCACCCATGTGACCTTAGAAATGCCAGTACAAACTCTGTATGAGACTTGGCAGTTTGGAAACTTGACGCTTGTATCAGAATGTCATCTAGGTACGGAGCTACCGATATTCTTTGCGGTCTTAGTACCGCCAGAAGAGAACCCAGAACCTTTGTAAAGATTCTTGGAGCAGTAGCTAACCAGAAGGGAAGAGCTACAAACTGGTAATGCCTGTCTAGGAAGGCAAACCTTAGGTACCGGTAATGATCTTTGTGAATCGGTATGTGAAGGTAGGCATCCTCTAAATCCACTGTGGTCATGTACTGACCCTTTTGGATCATGGGTAAGATTGTCCGAATAGTTTCCATTTTGAACGATGGAACTCTTAGGAATTTGTTTAGGATCTTTAAATCCAAGATTGGTCTGAAGGTTCCTTCTTTCTTGGGAACCACAAACAGATTTGAGTAAAACCCTTGTCCGTGCTCCGACCGCGGAACCGGGTGGATCACTCCCATTAGTAAAAGATCTTGTACACAGCGTAGAAACGCCTCTTTCTTTATCTGGTTTGTTGACAACCTTGAGAGATGAAATCTCCCTTTTGGAGGAGAAGCTTTGAAGTCCAGAAGATATCCCTGAGATATGATCTCTAACGCCCAGGGATCCTGGACATCTCTTGCCCAAGCCTGGGCGAAGAGAGAAAGTCTGCCCCCTACTAGATCCGTTTCCGGATTGGGGGCCCTCACTTCATGCTGTCTTAGGGGCAGCAGCAGGTTTTCTGGCCTGCTTGCCCTTGTTCCAGGTCTGGTTAGGTTTCCAGCCCTGTCTGTAGCGAGCAACAGATCCTTCCTGTTTTGGAGCGGAGGAAGTTGATGCTGCTCCTGCCTTGAAGTTACGAAAGGCACGAAAATTAGACTGTCTAGCCCTTGGTTTGGCTCTGTCTTGAGGCAGGGCATGGCCCTTACCTCCAGTAATGTCAGCGATAATTTCCTTCAAACCGGGCCCGAATAATGTCTGCCCTTTGAAAGGTATGTTAAGCAATTTAGATTTAGAAGTGACATCAGCTGACCAGGATTTTAGCCACAGCGCTCTGCGCGCCTGAATGGCGAATCCGGAATTCTTAGCCGTAAGCTTAGTTAGATGTACTACGGCATCAGAAATAAATGAATTAGCTAGCTTAAGGGTTTTAAGCTTGTTTATAATCTCATCCAATGGAGCTGTCTCAAGGGTCTCTTCCAGAGACTCAAACCAGAATGCCGCCGCAGCCGTGACAGGCGCAATGCATGCGAGGGGTTGTAATATAAAACCTTGTTGAGTAAACATTTTCTTAAGGTAACCCTCTAACTTTGTATCCATTGGATCTGAAAAAGCACAGCTATCCTCCACCGGGATAGTGGTACGCTTAGCCAGAGTAGAAACTGCTCCCTCCACCTTAGGGACCGTCTGCCATAAGTCCCGTGTGGTGGCGTCTATTGGAAACATTTTTCTAAATATAGGAGGGGGGGAAAAGGGTACACCGGGCCTATCCCACTCCTTGTTAATAATCTCTGTAAGCCTCTTAGGTATAGGAAAGACGTCAGTACACGCCGGTACCGCATAGTATCTATCCAGCCTACATAATTTCTCTGGGATTGCAACCGTGTTACAATCATTCAGAGCCGCTAATACCTCCCCTAATAGTACACGGAGGTTCTCAAGCTTAAATTTAAAATTTGAAATGTCTGAGTCCAGTCTATTTGGATCAGATCCGTCACCTACAGAATGAAGCTCTCCGTCTTCATGCTCTGCCACTTGTGACGCAGTATCAGACATGGCTCTAACATTATCAGCGTACTCTGTTCTCACCCCAGAGTGGTCGCGTTTACCTCTAAGTTCTGGCAATTTAGATAAAACTTCAGTCATAACATTAGCCATGTCTTGCAAAGTGATTTGTAATGGCCGCCCTGATGTACTTGGCGTCACAATATAGCGGGAGATGCAGGTACTGACACGTGAGGAGAGTTAGTCGGCATAACTTTCCCCTCGTTGTCTGGTGAAATTTTCTTAACATGTACAGATTGGCTTTTATTTAAAGTAGCATCAATGCAATTAGTACACAAATTTCTATTGGGCTCCACATTGGCCTTTGAACATATTGCACAAAGAGATTCCTCTGTGTCAGACATGTTTAAACAAACTAGCAGTTAGACTAGCAAGCTTGGAAAATACTTTTCAAAACAATTTTCAAGCAATATAAAAAACGTTACTGTGCCTTTAAGAAGCACACAAAAAACTGTCACAGTTGCAATAACAATGAACCGGATTAGTTATAGAAACCAAATTTTTACAGTAAATGCATTAATTTAGCAAAGGAATGCACCCACTAGCAATGGATGATTAACCCCTTAATACCCAGAAAAACGGATAACAACTATTATATATACGTTTTTATCACAGTCAAAACACAGTCTCACAGGTCTGCTGTGAGTGATTACCTCCCTCAAAACTAGTTTTGGAGACCCCTGAGCTCTGCAGAGACGTCCTGGATCATGCAGGGAGAATAAGGAAGACTGTGACTGAATTTTTAATGCGTAGTAAAAGCGCCAAAATAGGCCCCTCCCACTCATAATACAACAG
This sequence comes from Bombina bombina, assembly GCF_027579735.1. Taxonomy (NCBI): domain Eukaryota; kingdom Metazoa; phylum Chordata; class Amphibia; order Anura; family Bombinatoridae; genus Bombina; species Bombina bombina. Next base: position 346,322,775 of record NC_069505.1, on the reverse strand, counting down.
TGGGGAAGCTCAGTAAACTGAATTTATTCAAAATAAACGACAGCCAAGTGGAAAATAATGCCCATAAATTTTTCACCAAGTACCTCAGAGAGAAAAATGATTAACCTGCCAGTAAACGTTTTAAATATAAATATATGAAATGATAATAAAAGCCTGTTGCTAGTTACTATCACTGCAGAAAGGCTATAAGTTATATGTATACAGTATTTTCTTAGTGAAGTGCCATTCCCCAGAAATACTTCAGTGCCAACATACATACATAACAGCCTGATACCAGTTGCTACTACTGCATTTAAGGCTGTACTTACATTTTATCGGTATTAGCAGTATTTTCTCAGTCAATTCCATTCCTTAGAAAATAATATACTGCAACATACCTCTTTGCAGGTGAACCCTGCCCGCTGTCCCCTGTTCTGAAGTTACCTCGCTCCCCAGAATGGCCGAGAACAGCAAATGGATCTTAGTTACGTCCGCTAAGATCATACACAAACTCAGGTAGATTCTTCTTCTAATGCTGCCTGAGAAAAAACAACACACTCCGGTGCCGTTTAAAATAACAAACTTTTGATTGAAGAAATAAAAACTAAGTTTTAATAACCACTGTCCTCTCACACATCCTATCTATTGGTTAGGTGCAAGAGAATGACTGGATATGACATAGAGGGGAGGAGCTATATAGCAGCTCTGCTTGGGTGATCCACTTGCACTTCCTGTTAGGGAGGAGTTATAATCCCATAAGTAATGGATGACCCGTGGACTGACTACACTTAACAGGAGAAACAATACCATCAAATCTAATGCCTGATTATCAGACCTAGAAATGTCAATAAATCAAATATAGCAATTACAAGCTTTATAATGATTAATTACCTATCCAGTATTTACACTATAGCTCAAATGTAATATTACCTTTCGAACAATTTATAATAATTTAAAAATAGTTCAACAATATTGCTAACAGACCTTTAGTCTCAATTGATAAATTAATTTCCTAGGACAGTCATGTGTAGGAATGGGCGAATGTGTAAATTTTCGAATTTCGAATGTAGAACGAATGTTATTATCGAATTCTAAATCCGAATGTCGATAAGAACGAATATTCTTAAAAATTAAAAAATCGAATGTTATTTACAGTTTTCGAATGTCACTTTCGAATTCAAATGTTTATAATTATATCAAATGTCCACATTCGAAATTTCGAATTTAACATTCTATTTAACAAATACTATTCAGAAGTTCAATAGTTCATGTGGTAGGGCGGGAATCTAGTAAATTGATACATAATAGATACAAATATATCATTTCGAATGTTTCCATATAGAACATTGCATAATTCGAATATTACATTTAAAGAAAGCATTAGAAATACTATTACAAACATATAAATTCGAATTTTTCAAATTTGAATATTGCATAATTCGAATATTATATTTAAAGAAAAAGCATTAGAAATACTATTACAATCTAAATTCGAATTTTTCGAATTCGAATACACGTATTGCATAATTCGAATATTACATTTAAAGAAAAAGCATTAGAAATACTATTACAGTCTAAATTCGAATTTTTCGAATTCGAATATTGCATAATTCGAATATTACATTTAAAGAAAAAGTATTAGAAATACTATTACAATCTAAATTCAAATTTTTCGAATTCGAATACACGTATTGCATAATTCGAATATTACATTTAAAGAAAAAGCATTAGAAATACTATTACAATCTAAATTCAAATTTTTCAAATTCTAATATTGCATAATTCGAATATTACATTTAAAGAAAAAGCATTAGAAATACTATTACAATCTAAATTCGAATTTTTCGAAAAGAATATTTTCGAATGTAATCGTAAAATTCTAAACCGAACATTCGAAAATCGAATGTTAGAATGTTATGTAAACATTCGAAATTCGATTCGAACGAACGAATGTGTTAAAATTTGTGCCGTTTTCGAATGTTGCGAAACATTCGCCCATCCCTAGTCATGTGTAAAATATCAAGCTGAGATATACAATACACTTTTAAGCAGGAAGTTAAAAGCCACTTTTAGCTACAATGATAATTCATAGATTTTCTCATTTTTGATATCAGTACTGTTTCAAATCAATTTTAACTAGACTTGTGCATGGCCGAAAAAAAAATTTCCGTTCGGTTCGGATCGATTCGGATGTTTTCGAATTTCGGTTTGGATCGATTCGAATTCGGAAAAATTTGAATGAATTTGTTTCGGGATTCGTTTCGGATTCATTCGGATTCGAATAAATTCGGCTGGATTCGGTTTGATTCGGAAATTCGGAATTTCGGTATGTGTTAAGTGGGATGTGCTGTGTATTAGACTAGTATTATGTACTGTATATTAGGTGTAACCCATAGCAGAGTGATATAACCTAATATACTGTACAATACTAGTGTAATCCATGGCCATCCGAATGTAACGAATAAATCCGAACTAATTCGGATTTATTCGATACTACTGTAATTCGGAAATTTGAACTGATCCGAATCTCCAAATTTAACAAATTTGTCTGAATTTCGATTCGGAACGAATCGAACCGCACATGTCTAATTTTAACTATAGATAATATTACAATATTAAATTGCTATTAAACATTACCGGGTACCAAGTATGTATTCAGGAAAAACAGGTCTCTGTGTCTGTTGGACCTGTGTGAGTATTAGGGATGTGCAAATGTGCTGAAAGTGTAATTCGTTTGAAGAACGAATAGTCCTGTGGACATTCGTTTTAGACAACTGTATGTTAATAAGAATGAAAATCCATTAGAATTCGCTAATCGAATGTTACTTTCGTTTTCGAATGTTCAAAATTAAATAGAATATTCACATTTAAAATTTTGAATGTAACAAATTTAACAAATACTATTTATAAGTTCAATAGTTCATGTGGTAGGGAATTTAGTAAATTGATACATAATTGATACATAATTGATACATAATAGATACAAATATATAAATTTGCTTCTATTTCTAATAGTGCATAATTCGAATATTACATTTAAAGAAAGCATTAGAAATACTATTACATAAAATTAATGTTAGAATGTTGTACAAACATTCAAAATTCTAAACAAACGAATGAATGTGTTAAAATTTGTTTAAACTTTCGAATGTTGCAAAACATTCACCCATCCCTAGTGAGTATATCCCTCAAGCAAAAATGTTCTTTAGTTAGCAAGATAGGTAGGCAGCAAGATGGACTCAAGTATGAGTCTGTGTTAGCAGTTCAGCTGGCATAGGAAATTGTCTTAGCCCCAAGCTTTCAATGTCAGAGCAGGAGTTTACAGCCTCAAGGCAAAGGATTCGGCCAAAAAAACGATCACCTCCCTCAACCCTGTGAGAGCTCTTTTCTCTCTAGGATTTCTCCTCCCATTTTTCACATCATCCAGTGAAATCATTGAGGGTGTGAGTGATATTTCTCATTGGTGAGCCTCTTGCCCCCTGTTCTGAGTTTATGCCCTTAAGGTCAAATACACTTGACTGCATTCTCCCAAATAACTACAAGGTGTCAAGCCTGAGCTGTAGGACAGTGAATTTAACCCCTTCGTGACCAGAACACTTTTCCATTTGTTGACCGTCTGGGACCAGGGCTATTTTTGCAACTTTAGGTTTCTCACTGAAATTATTTACAAACAGCTTGTGCAATTATGGCACAAAGGGTTGTAAATGCTTCTCTGGGATCCCCTTTGTTCTGAAATAGCAGACATGTATGGCTTTGGCGTTGCTTTTTTGTAATTAGAAAGTCGCTAAATGCCACTGTGCACCACACGTATATTATGCCCAGCAGTGAAGGGGTTAATTAGGTAGCTTGTAGGGAGCTTGTAGGGTTAATTTTAGCTTTAGTGTAGAGATCAGCCTCCCACCTGACACATCCCACCCCCTAATCCCTCCCAAACAGCTATCTTCCCTCCCCCACCCCACAATTTTCCCAGTCATCTTAAGTACTGGTAGAAAGTCTGCCAGTACTAAAATAAAAGTTTTTAAAAAATATATATTTATTCAGCTGTGATGGCCCCCCCTTGGCCCCCAATCCCTCTGATCTCCCCCAAATGGCTCTCTAACCCTCCCCCCACTACCTATTTGCCGCCCTCTTGGGTACTGGCAGCTGTCTGCTGGTACCCAGTTTTTTTCGTTTTTTTTAATAAATGTATAATTTTTTCTGTAGTGTAGCTGCCCCCCCTCAATACCCCACTCCCTCTCCCCCTCCCAGATCCTTTGATCGTTAGTTTTTTCCCCTTTCCCTCTCCCTCCATCCCATTCAAATAACATTGGTGGCAGTGGTTGCTGCGCGCGCGCGCCCCTGCACGCCCCCCGCACACTCCCGGCACCCGGCGTGCACATTGCACTTACAGGAACCGGATGCCGGGTAGCGATAGCCCGCCCACCCGCCTCCCTGCTAATGCTCCCACCCACCAATGATCGGCACCATCAGAGTGGCTCTCTCTGCATCGGTGTGTAAGAAAATGGTATTGCAGGATGCCTCAATATCGAGGTATCACTGCAATACCATAAAAGCAGCTGAAAGCAATCAGGATCACTCCCACCGCTTGAAACCCCAGAGGATGTGCCAGGAACGTCCTTGGTCACGAAAGGTATTTTTTTGTAGGACGTTCCTGGCATGTCCTCGGTCGTGAAAGGGTTAAAGGGACATGAAACCCCAAAATTTTCTTTCACGGTTCAGATAGAGAATACAATTTTAAACAACTTTCAAATTTACTTTTATTATCTAATCTGTTTCATTCTCTTGGTATCATTTGTTGAATGAGCAGTAATGCACTACTGGTTTCTAACTGAACACATGGGTGAGCCAATGACAATCCATATATATTTGCAGCCACCAATCAGCAACTAGAACCTAGATTCTTTGCTGCTCCTGAGCTTGCCAAGATAAACCTTTCAGCAAAGGACAAATTAAATAATATAAGTAAATTGGAAAGTTGTTTAAAATTGTATTCTTTATCTAAATCACAAAAGAAAATGTTTAGGTTTCATGTCCCTTTAAGTATAGTAAATTTTAACTTATGATGCCTTTTGAAGTGTTCTGATATTTAATCATTTATATTATTATATGTCTAAATACCAAACCCATAACAGCATTAAGATTAAAATGGGGTCTGGATTTATTCTTTAAAGGGACAGTAAAGTCCAAATTAAACTTTCATTATTCAGATAGGGCATGTCATTTTACACAACTTTCCAATTTGCTTTTATCATCAAATTTGCTTTGCTCTTTATTCTTAGTCGAAAGCTAAACCTAGGTTGAACCATATGCTAATTTCTAAGCCCTTGAAGGCTGCCTCTTATCTAAATGCATTTGACAGTTTTTCACAGCTGGAGGGCGTTAGTTCATGTGTGCTATATATATATATATATATATAATTACATTAGAAGCACCATGTTTCATTAATAGCTGTTAATCATAAAGCTACATTTGTAAAATCTGATATCCTTTATGTCATAAGGAGTTTATATCATTATTTTTATATTTTACCATACTTTGTAGTTATATGTATATCATATACATATACAGTATATCCACGTGGGGATCTTTGGTAACTATTATATATATATTTGGGGTTTAGTGACTACCTGAAATAGATATATTGGGGACAATTTATCAAGCTGGGGTCTGACAGGGGCGTACATATGCGCTCCTGTCCGCCCAAGCTCACCTCTGGCGGGCAGCAATCCGCTGCCAGAATTTAAGATTGCACGCAAGCGCTATTTTGTGCATGCATGCAATCCTGCCCCCTGCCTGCGCACAGCCAATTATGCGCGGGCAGGATCTGTAAATCTCCCCGGAGGTGGAGAAGATGCTAGTAAGCAGCGCTGCTTGATAAATACTGACTGCAGGTTCTCTTGCGAGGCGAAGCCTTTGATAAATCGAGCCTATGGTGTTATTTGTGCACAATCCATAATGATATTTGAGTGTATACCAAAGTATTTCTTATATTAGTCTGAGTATAATTAATTTCCCTATGTAGTATCATGCTTATACATTTGTACATCAGATAGCAATGATTATAATATGCTAACAAGTTATGTAATAGCATATACTATATCATCATTACTATACATTTCAAATAAGTCATTGTTTCAGAAACTTTCTCATAATTCCTTATTCTCCTATTTAAGTTGTTTATTGCTATGCCTTCCCCATACAGAATTGTGTATTTAAGAATAGTCAGAATCACTGCGTCTTCCCTGTTTGTTCTACTCAAGTGTGAAAATTAACTCATTCCTGTCACTAGTGTTCACTGGGTTCATTAGTAAACTCAGTGGGGCATATTTATCAATGTGCGAGTGGACATGATACGAAGTAGCGTATCATGCCTGCCGCACATCGATAAATGCCGACAGCATACGCTGTCAGCATTTATCATTGCACCAGCAGTTCTTGTGAACTGCTGGTGCAATGCCGCCCCCTGCATATTCGCGGCCAATCGGCCGCTAGCAGCGGGTGTCAATCAACACGATCGTATTCCATCGGGTTGATTTCTGTCTGCGGCCTCAGAGCAGGCGGACAAGTTATGGAGTAGCGGTCTTTAGACCTTAGAGCTTGATAAATATGCCCCAGTGTCTCTTTCACCATAGGAGGTTTTCCTGGGATCTACCCCAGTCAGATCTGATGTGTATTTTGAGTAAAGACCAGGAAACCTTTGAAGGTCATTTCATTAGTAGATTCCTTTCTTTGGAGGATGAGTGAAAGAGGGGTTTTCTTAAGTTAAATTTTTAAAATGACAAATAAATCATATCATATATATGTGTTTAGTTCTTCCCACAATTAATGTAACATATGTCTAGGGTATACGTATCACACTGTGCTGATTTGCCTATATGAACTATAAACTATATTGTATTGAATATTTCATAATTTTGTCCAGTCATGCCCATGTGCTATAATTAGATGGAAACCATTCTTATTTATTAGCTTGTGCCTACGGAGCTCCACCAAAACCTGATCTGCCTTTGGTCTGTTATTTGTGTATATACCTACAATTATTTATGGTGTCACTAGCTTATTTGACTGGGACCCCAACAGGCCGTTTGGGTCCATTGCCTTTCGTGTTTATTATTTGCCCATGAAATCCCAGTGATGAATAAGCAGTCAAATTTAGCAATATATGCCATGCACTTATTGAGGCTTGGGTGTCTTACTACTCCCGGTAGCTTATTGGTGGCCACCGTATAACACACCGCATTTACAATGTGACATGTGATCTTTGTTTATGTACGCTTGTAATTTTGAGTGTGCGATTGGCCCTGAGTATCTACCTAGCCCGCCCCATTTCATTACAATATGCCTGCTGGTATCTCTCTTGTGTGCTATTGCCACTCCTTTGTTCCTGACTTGTCTCTTGCGGTAACTTAATAACGTCTATGGCCACGTTCATTTTTTTGAACGAGTGACTGCATTTTTGTCTAACAAATAAATCTTTTTAACAGTGGGGGGGGGGGGGGGTGTATGTATTTATGTATTGGGTACATGTAAAGCGCGGCTAATCACCCGTAAGGGTCTCAAGGTGCTGGTGGGGCTTTGCCTATCAATTGCACGTTTTGCTCACTATCTGGTTGGTCTGACAATATCTATCTGTCAAAGAACCGCACTCGATGGGTTTGTGTAAGCAAAAGTAAAACTTTATTGGTGACGTTTTGGGACCTATATATATATATATATATATATATATATATATATATATAATTTTTTTCTTAGGTATATTATCAGTCTTATGTTCTTACATATGCATACAATTCAACAGACAATTTAAGATTTAATGGCAGAGCTTCTATCCTCAGCATGCAATAATAATTAGAACAAGCTGTTAAATTCTGCAAGCTGTTGACCTGTCTCGAATTTATTTAAGAACTTGCATATTTTTTCTAGATTTCCTGGTAGTTTTCTTGGTAAAATGCCAAATTATTTATATACAGGGCATGTCTCCAAGAGGTATTCTTTATTCGTATTTTTTTTATAGAAACCACTTATTTCTTATAAAATTCATCACATAACTATAATATTTTCAAGTACAGTTATTGTAAAAGTTAATGTGGCTACCCAATAAATCAGTTTAAGACAACTAAATTCAGTTATTGATTGTGGAGTTATTTAGTTCCAAAGTCACTACACTTTTCCACACTAGAAAAATGCATGATGGGATGGATATTAGACTTATGCAGCCAAGACATTTTTGGTTTGTCCAAAAATTTTCTTACCGAATATTCGGGGATATTCGGTTACTTGAAAATTCGTTGGCTGCACTATTTGGCTGCCCAAATGAAGGTATAATGCGCCATTGGAAGCAGTCGATAAACAAAATTGCTTCCGACAGCATATTTAATGGTTTGCGAGCACACGAAAATCTAATTACGGCTCAATGGAAACGAGCCCTCTGACGTTGTGCTCAATGCTAGGCAGCATCTTTAAAGGGACATAAAACACATCTTTTTTCTTTCATGATTTTAAACAACTTTCTAATTTATTTCTATAATCAAATTATTTTCATTTTCTTCTTATGCTTTGTTGAAAAGCAGGAAGGTAAGTTCAAGAGTGTGCACGTGCCTGCAGTACTGTTTAGCAGCAGTTTTGCAACAATGTTATACATTAGCAAGAGCACAAGATTGCAGCACTTTTTCCATCCATGCAGTACTCCAGGCACGTGCACACTACCTATCCAGACATCTCTTCATCAAAGAATAAAAAGACAACAAAGCAAATTTGATAATAGAAGTAAATTGGAAACTTTTTTTAAATTGTATGCCTTATCTGAATCATGAAAGAAAATTTGGGGTTTTTATGTCCCTTTAAGGGCAAATACAATATAAATAAACATGAAAATGGTGACTTAAACATGTCTTGCTATTGAGTAAAATTTGTGCTTTTCCCCACATTCACTAGAAATGCCAAAAAGCAAAACTTGTAAACAAGGTAATTGATGGCAGACATGGGAGGGGGCACAGATCAATATTTTAGAAGCCTTAAGGGCCACATATAAACCCCACAGTGTCAGTTACAGCCCTGGAACTCTTATCAAACACGCTACTTACAAAAATGCTCCCATATCGCTGAGCATGTGTGGAGGAATATTCACTCTGAACCTGATTTTATCCACTATAAGTTCATTCTTCGTTCATACACATCTGCCCTTTACTTAGCCTTATATCTACTCTTTCCTCAAACCCTAAATGACTCTTTTCTACCTTAAACTCTTTCGTCTACCCACCTGCACCAACCCCTCTGTTTGTATGTAACCACCTAATCCAACTCCTTTCCAACAACTCCTTGCTTAGCCCCCTGCAATCTGGCTTCTGCCCCAAACATTCAGCTGAAACTGCCATCACCAAGGTTACTAACGATCCTCTTTCTGCTAAAATTAATAGCCACTTCTGTATACTTATTTTACTTGACCTCTCAGCTACCTTCGACACAGTTGACAACCCCCTCCTCATTTAGACCCTTAGCACTCTTGGCCTTTGTGGCACTGCTCTCGCTTGGATCCACTCTTATCTTTCTCACAGGTCCCTTTCTGTGCCATTTTCTGGTGACTTCTCCTCTTGAATGCCTCTGTCTGTTGGATTACCTCAAGGATCTGTTCTGGGTCCTCTACTCTTCTCCATTTATACTTCTTTACTGGGTAAACTTATCAACAGCTATGGCTTCAAATATCACCTCTATGTTGATGACACCCAGATCTACCTCTCCACCCCTCTGTCTCCCTCTGCCCTTTCTCACATCAGTGATTGCTTATCTGGCATTTCTTCCTGGATGGCCTCTCACCACCTAAGGATCAACATGTCTGAGACTGAGTTCCTTCTAATCCCCTCTAGCTCTACTCTGATTTCTGACTTTTCTATCCCTGTCATCAGCATTGATTTCTCCCCATCACCCCAAGTCCCCTGCCTCTGAGTTACACTTGGCTCAAATCTGTCCTTCATCCCCCGCATCCAATCACTTTCTTCATCCTGCTGCAATCACCTACGCAATATTTCTAAAACTCGCCCTTTTCTGAGTGCCGACACCACAAAGAAAATAATCCACTCCCTTGTAATTTCCTGACTTGACTACAGCAATGAACTACTTACTGGCCTTCCTCTTTCCCGCCTCTTCCCCCTTCAATCCATCCTAAATGCCTCTGGCAGGTTAATCCGCCTTTCCCATCGCTCTGTATCTGCTGGACCTCACTGTGAGTTCTTTCATTAGCTCCCCACAGCAGTATTAAATTCAAAATTCTAACCCTTACCTACAAATCCCTCACCAACACCGCTCCCCACTACCTATCTTCTCTAATCAACAAATATACTCCCGCCTGCCCACTAAAATTCAACAATGACCTGCTCCTTGCATCTTCGACTATTACCTCTTCCCAGGCTAGACTACAGGACTTCTGTCATGCAGCACTTACCCTCTGGAATGCTCTTCTTTGGGATGTCAGACATTCCCCTAATCTGCCTTCTTTTAAACGCTCCCTAAAGACATTTTTGTTCAGAGAAGCCTACCACCCAACTCAGTAATAAATGAATTCCACTTACCTAATATTTACCCTCATTTAACTTTGTATTAACATCATTCTCACTCTTGCAGTCCTCACCTCTTGTTTCTCAACCTCCTACTTCTAGATTGTAAGTTCCCACTGGAAGAGGGCCCTCAATTCCCCTTGTATGTGTTTATCAAAGTGTGTCTTTTTATATCAGTTTTATTTAAATAAATTGTACCCATGGACAGCGCAGCAGAATACGTTGGCCCTTCATAAATAAAGTATATTAATAAATAATATAAAAAATACAAAACATATATTTCTTAATGTCCTGAGGCACAGGTTTGGATTTAGCTATGGTTGTAAGATACCCTCTGCTGTTTTCCCCCCTTCCAGAGAGCTCTTTTGAGTTGTGGCCACATTGTTTGACCATTTGCCATACGTTTCTAAAGCAGGCATTTTCAGTTCCACATTCCCAAGGGGCCACAAAAGCTAATGTGGAGGGCTAATAGTTGGACATCCCTGAACTAGGTTTTCAAAATGCTGCAAAAAGCCTACATGAGTTAATGTAGAAAATCTTACAACTACAAATTGCAAATTTATGTTACTTCTTGTTGTTACTGTTTTTTTATTTATATTGAGAGGAAGATGTCTATGATATCCTCACTATTACATAGGAAGAGCTTATCGCCTCTCCAAAACATGCAGGAAAAATGGATCATCTGTTTTGTGTTGTACATATTTGTCATTATTAGCACACAAAGACAGGCCATATGCTTTGATTTTCAATGTGTTTTTTTTGTAATTTTACACACTCCTTTGAAATATTTTATATTGACTAGATAATTATATGTATTAATAGCTTTCATTTATAGGTTGTATGTTTGGTATGATAACTAGTTTGAGTGAATATAGAAATACAACCCATGTACGAACCCAAATAAATCCCTTTCTTGAACAAAGTCCATAATCTGTTAAATCTAAAATTCCTTTCTGACAGCATAATAGGCAAATTATGTGCATGTGGTATGGCAATCATTTATCATGTTAAAAAAGAAAAAAATATTAAATAAATAAATCAATAAATAAAAGATTTATTTTTTTCCTTGTGACATCTCATTTGTGGTTTCTCATAGTTACGCATCTCCTGCGGTGACTGATTTAAATACAAAGAAGGACAAATCATAAAACTCCTTTAGTATTAAGCTATATTATATCGCAATATTGAACAACTTAAAAAGGAATGTAGAAGAATTACATCACTTAGAAATTCAGCATAAAATACTTCTATTTTCCATTTTGGTTCTGTAGAAAAGGTTGAATGGTTGTTTGCTAAGGCAAAGGTAGCATGTGTACTACATTTTTTTTACTATAAGCAACAGCTACCGTATGTTATGCGCATATATAAAAATGAAAACTTAGAAAACTATCAATAATTCAGTATGTTAAAAAGAAGACCTATCCAGTTTAGGCCTAGTTTTCATTGATGTGGTAAATTGTGGAAACTGATAAAAATATCTATCTCCAATAAAGCAACATTGTACACTAGATTTTTTTTGCATAAATGTTTTGTAGATGATCCATTTATAAAGCCCATCTGAGAGTGTTTTTATAAAAATGTATTGTTTTGCTTATTTTTAAGAACTTTGTGCTGATTTTCAGACTCCTAACCAAGCCCCACAGTGCCAGATGTATACGCGCGTTTACAGACTCCTGCAGGCTCCTGTTAGTCTAATCTGTCTTTTCATAAGCAGGGAAGGGGGGAGGGGAAGTGTGCTCTTTTTGTTTACCCAGATCCTTTCACTGGGTGTTCCACCTAACCTCATTAACAGAGTAAGTTTTTAAAAGGTTTTATACTGGATTTTTAGATCAGTATCTGTGCATATTCTTCTTTATAGTAGTGTCTATTACATGCAGTTATATCAAAATTGGTGTATACTGTCCCTTTAATGTCTATGGACATTTTTTATGCTACCATTAGTTTCCAAACTTCACCACCTCAATGGAAACTAGGCCTTAGTTGGAAACATCCAATTAAAGGGACATAATACTCATATGCTAAATCACTTGAAACTGATGCAGTATAACTGTAAAAAGCTGACAGGAAAATATCACCTGAGCATCTCTATGTAAAAAAGGAAGATATTTTACCTCACAATCTCCTCAGCTCAGCAGAGTAAGTTATGTGTAAAAAGTTATACTCAGCTGCTCCCAGCTGCAGGTAAAAAAAAAAAGAAGAAGAAATGAACAGCAGCCAATCAGCATCAGCAGTGCTGAAGTCATGAACTCTTTTACTGTGATCTCATGAGATTTGACTTAACTCTCATGAGATTTCATTGTTACACTGAATAGGGAAATGACATGAGAGTGCACGAGGCTCATCCTTTCAGCTGTCCCGGGACAGACATACTGATTTGCTGCTTAGAAATCCTTTACAATGGGATGTGGCTACTGAGGAACTTTTGAGGTAAAATATCTTCCTTTTTTACATAGAGATGTTCAGGTGATATTTTCTAGTCAGCTTTTTACAGCTATACTGCATCACTTTCAAGTGTTTAAACATTTGGGTATTATGGCCCTTTAAAGCTGCTAATTTTACTGATAAATTAATCTTATAAAGTGAATAAATGTGAGTTTTGACCATATTGACCATGACAACCTATTTTCTGAAGCTCTTCACTCATGCAAGGTTCTCTTTAAAAATCTGTCATTACTACAAGGTCATTCAGAGGATTCTCTAAACACAAATTTTACTTTAATAGCTGTGTATCTAACTAAAGGGTGTAACCTCCATTTCCATATTTGAAGAAGAGACCGATACGTAACAGTAAACTGCTCAATAAAATTAAGAGTTTAAAAAGCATATTGAAAGTGTTATAAATTGTAATCAAAGTAAGCATTAAAATCATATTAAAAATACACATTAAAGTTGGTGTTAAAAGTAGTTAATTGCAGCAAAATGTGAGTTTAAATTACACGCAAAAGTATGCAGGAAAACATTGTATTTCTTTTGCAAGATGTACCGAGTCCACGGATTCATCCTAACTTGTGAGATATTGTCCTTCCTGACAGGAAGTAGCAAAGAGAGCACCACAGCAGAGCTGTCTATATAGCTCCCCCCTTAACTCCACCCCCCAGTCATTATCTTTGCTGGCTCTAAGCAGGAAGGGTAAAGAGAAGAGGTGTTAAACTGTTAGTTTTTATTTTATCTTCAATCAAGAGTTTGTTATTTTAAATGGTACCGGTGTTGTACTATTTGCTCTCAGGCAGGACATAGATGAAGATTTCTGCCTGGAGGATGATGATCTTAGCATTTTTAACTAAGGTCCACTGCTGTTCCCACAGAAGCTGAGGAGTACAGGAAAACTTCAGTGTGAGGAACGGTTCTTGCTATACAGCAATGAGGTATGTTCAGTCATTTTTCTGCAGAGACTGTGTTAACTCAGAAAGGCTGACAGTATCCCCTTTAGGGGAAGGGTAACCAGTAATCCTAGGGTTACGAGGTTTTACTAGCTTGCATAAAGGGCTTATTTTGTTTATTTATTTTGGGCACTCAGTTTGTATGAGAGATTTGAGGACAAACGTTTGGGTGTTCTGGGAGTAACGTTCTTTATTGGGACTTTTGCATGAGGGTTCATTTGGCTTATATTGGGGTTATTATAACCCACATGGCTTCAGGCAAGGTTTTTTTGGATTTGGGTAGGCCCCAACCACATCGAGTGTGGTGGGCGGGGCCTATTTCCCCTCCTCTGTTGCGCATTTAGTTGTACTGGCAAGCAGCAAGAAACATCTCCTGAGGCCCTGATATTCATCCTGAGGGCCTAATCAAAGCTTTAATATCTTTTTATCATTCCCTAAGGGCAGGTAGGGCCACAGCAGAGCTGTGGCAAGGTGCTAATAGGGGTTTAGACCGGTTTTAGACATTTTGTGATCCGGTTTGGTTAATTGGGGGTGCATTGCTTATTTACTTGGGGTGCAATCCTCCTAAAGCTTAATAGGTACACTGTTAAAATTTCAGAAAATGTGAAGCTATTTTAACCTGTTTCACAGTTTGTGTATGCCTTTTTTTCTCTTAAAGGCACAGTACCGTTTTTTGAAAATTGTGTTTTTTTCATTAAATAAAGTGTTTTCCAAGCTTGCTTGTCTCATTACTAGCCTGTTCAACATGTCTGACATTGAGGAAACTCATTGCTCAATTTGTTTAGAAGCCATTGTGGAACCCCCTCTTAAAATGTGTCCCACTTGTACTGATATGTCTATAACTTGCAGACAACATATTTTGAGTTTGGCAATGGATGATTCTCAGACAGAAGGAAATCAGGTTTTGCCATCTAGTTCTCCCTAAGTGTCACAACCAGTAACGCCCGCACAAGCGACGCCAAGTACTTCTAGTGCGTCTAATTCTTTCACCTTGCAAGATATGGCCTCAGTTATGAATACTACCCTTACAGAGGTTTTATCTAAACTGCCAGGGTTGCAAGGGAAGTGCAGTAGCTCTGGGTTAAGAACACATGCTGAGCCTTCTGACGCTTTAGTTGCCGTATCCGATACTCCCTCACAATGTTCTGAGGTAGGGATGAGGGATTTGCTATCTGAGGGAGAGATTTCTGATTCAGGAAGGTTACTCCCTCAGACAGATTCAGATATGACGGCATTTAAATTTAAGCTAGAACACCTCCGTTTATTGCTTAGGGAGGTTTTAGCGACTCTAGATGATTGTGACCCTATTGTAGTTCCAGAGAAATTGTGTAAAATGGACAAATATTTAGAGGTTCCTGTCTACACTGATGGTTTTGCGGTCCCTAAGAGGATTTCGGACATTGTTACTAAGGAGTGGGATAGACCAGGTATTCCGTTCGCTCCCCCTCCGGTTTTTAAGAAAATGTTTCCCATATCTGACACCATGAGGGACTCATGGCAGATGGTCCCTAAGGTGGAGGGAGCTATTTCTACTTTGGCTAAGCGCACAACTATACCTATTGAAGACAGTTGTGCTTTCGTTGATCCTATGGATAAAAAATTAGAGGGTCTCCTAAAGAAAATTTTTGTTCATCAGGGTTTTATTCTTCAACCTATTGCATGCATTGTTCCTGTAACAACTGCAGCTGCCTTTTGGTTTGAGGCTCTAGAAGAGGCTCTTCAGGCGGAGACCCCACTAGATGATATTCTGGACAGAATTAAGGCTCTTAAGCTAGCTAATTCTTTTATTACAGACGCCGCTTTTCATCTCGCTAAGTTAGCGGCAAAGTATTCAGGTTTTGCCATTTTAGCGCGTAGAGCGTTATGGCTTAAGTCCTGGTCGGCTGATGTGTCATCTAAATCCAAGCTTTTGACCATCCCTTTCAAGGGTAAGACCCTATTCGGGCCTGCACTGAAAGAGATAATTTCAGACATCACTGGAGGGAAGGGTCATGCCCTTCCCCAAGATAAGTCAAATAAGACAAGGACCAAACAAAATAATTTTCGTTCCTTTCGAAACTTCAAGGGTGGTCCCGCTTCCTCTTCCCCTGCGGCAAAGCAAGAGGGGAACTTTGCTCAATCCAAGCCAACCTGGAGACCTAACCAGGCTTGGAACAAGGGTAAACAGGCCAAAAAGCCTGCTGCTGACACTAAGACAGCATGAAGGGGTAGCCCCCGATCCGGGACCGGATCTAGTAGGGGGCAGACTCTCTCTCTTTGCTCAGGCCTGGGCAAGAGACGTTCGGGACTCCTGGGCCTTAGAAATTGTAACCCAGGGGTACCTTTTAGATTTCAAAGATTCTCCTCCAAGGGGGAGGTTCCATCTTTCTCAATTGTCTGTAAACCAGACAAAAAGAGAGGTGTTCTTATGCTGTGTAGAAGACCTTTTTACCATGGGAGTGATCTGCGCAGTTCCGAAAGCAGAACAGGGAGAAGGTTTCTACTCCAATCTGTTTGTGGTTCCCAAAAAAGAGGGAACCTTCAGACCAATTCTAGATCTCAAGATCCTAAACCAATTCCTAAGAGTTCCATCCTTCAAGATGGAGACCATTCTGACTATTTTACCAATGATCCAGGAGGGTCAATATATGACCACCGTGGATTTAAAGGATGCTTATCTACACATTCCTATCCACAAAGATCATCACCAGTTCCTCAGGTTTGCCTTTCTGGACAGGCATTACCATTTTGTGGCTGTTCCCTTCGGGTTGGCCACGGCGCCAAGAATCTTCACCAAAGTGCTAGGGTCCCTGCTGGCGGTCCTACGGCCGTGGAGCATTGCAGTGGCGCCTTATCTAGACGACATCCTAATTCAAGCGTCGACTTTCCAACTAGCCAAGTCTCACACGGACTTAGTGTTGGCCTTTCTAAGATCTCATGGGTGGAAGGTGAACGTGAAAAAGAGTTCTCTTATTCCTCTCACAAGGGTTCCATTCCTGGGAACTCTGATAGATTCGGTGGACATGAAGATTTTTCTGACGGAGGTCAGGAAATCAAAGATTTTAACCACCTGCCGAACTCTTCATTCCATTCCTCGGCCGTCAGTGGCTCAGTGTATGGAGGTAATCGGACTTATGGTAACGGCAATGGACATAGTTCCGTTCGCTCGCTTGCATCTCAGACCACTGCAACTATGCATGCTCCAACAGTGGAATGGGGATTATGCAGATTTATCTCCTCAGATAAATCTGGATCAAGAGACCAGAGACTCTCTTCTTTGGTGGTTGTCACAGGATCACCTGTCCAGGGGAATGTGTTTCCGCAGGCCAGTGTGGGTTATAGTGACGACGGACGCCAGCCTACTGGGCTGGGGTGCAGTCTGGAATTCCCTGAAAGCACAGGGTTTGTGGACTTAGGAGGAGGCCCTCCTACTGATAAATATTCTGGAATTAAGAGCGATTTTCAATGCTCTTCAGGCGTGGCCTCAGCTGGCTTTCGGCCGGATTCATCAGGTTTCAGTCGGACAACATCACGACTGTAGCTTATATCAATCATCAGGGGGGAACAAAGAGTTCCTTGGCGATGATAGAAGTTTCCAGGATAATCCGATGGGCAGAGACTCATTCTTGCCATCTATCAGAGATCTATATCCCAGGGGTAGAGAACTGGGAGGCAGATTTTCTAAGTCATCAGACTTTTCATCCGGGGGAGTGGGAGCTCCATCCGGAGGTGTTTGCTCAACTGGTTCAGCTATGGGGCACACCAGAATTGGATCTGATGGCATCTCGTCAGAACGCCAAACTTCCTTGTTACGGGTCTAGGTCCAGGGATCCTCAGGCAGTACTGATATATGCTCTAGCAGTACCCTGGTCATTCATCCTGGCTTATGTGTTTCCATCGTTTCCTCTCCTACCCCGTTTGATTGCAAGAATCAAACAGGAGAGAGCTTCAGTGATTTTGATAGCACCTGTGTGGCCACGCAGGACTTGGTAGGCAGATCTGGCGGACATGTCATCTCTACCACCATGGACTCTGCCACTGAGACGGGACCTTCTGATTCAAGGTCCGTTCAAGCATCCAAATCTAATTTCTCTGCAACTGACTGCTTGGAGATTGAACGCTTGATTTTATCAATGCGGGGTTTCTCTGAGTCGGTCATAGATACCTTGATTCAGGCTCGAAAGCCTGTCACCAGGAAAATCTATCATAACATATTGCCTCAATATCTTTTTTGGTGCGAATCCAAGGGCTACTCATGGAGTAAGATCAGGATTCCTCGGATTTTGTCTTTTCTCCAAGAAGGATTGGAGAAGGGACTATCAGCTAGTTCCCTAAAGGGACAGATATCTACTTTATCAATTCTATTGCACAAACATCTGGCAGATGTTCCAGACGTTCAGTCGTTCTTTCAGGCTTTAGTTAGAATCAAGCCTGTGTTTAAACCTGTTGCTCCGCCATGGAGTTTAAATTTAGTTCTTAATGTTCTTCAAGGGGTTCCGTTTGAACCCATGCATTCCATAGATATTAAGCTTCTATCTTGGAAAGTTCTGTTTCTAGTTGCTATCTCTTCAGCTTGAAGAGTTTCTGAGCTATCTGCTTTACAATGCGACTCGCCTTATCTTGTTTTCCATGCTGATAAGGTGGTTTTGCATACCAAACCTGGGTTCCTCCCTAAGGTTGTTTCTAACAGGAATATCAATCAGGAAATTGTTGTTCCTTCTCTGTGTCCTAATCCTTCTTCCAATAAGGAACGTCTGTTGCACAACTTGGATGTGGTTCGTGCCTTGAAGCTTTATTTGCAGGCAACCAAAGATTTTCGCCAATCTTCTTCTTTGTTTGTTGTCTATGCTGGAAAACGTAGAGGTCAAAAGGCTACAGCTACCTCTCTTTCCTTTTGGCTGAAAAGCATCATCCGTTTGGCTTATGAGACTGCTGGACAGCAGCCTCCTGAAAGAATTACAGCTCACTCCACTAGAACGGTGGCTTCCACATGGGCTTTTAAAAATGATGCTTCTGTTGAACAAATGTTTAAGGCTGCGACTTGGTCTTCTCTTCATACCTTTTCCAAATTTTACAAATTTGATACTTTTGCTTCTTCGAAGGCTATTTTTGGGAGAAAGGTTTTGCAGGCAGTGGTGCCTTCCGTTTAGGTTCCTGTCTTGTCCCTCCCTTCATCCGTGTCCTAAAGCTTTGGTATTGGTATCCCACAAGTTAGGATGAATCCGTGGACTCGGTACATCTTGCAAAATAAAATAAAATTTATGCTTACCTGATAAATTTCTTTCTTTTGCAATGCACCGAGTCCACGGCCCGCCCTGTCTATTCAAGACAGATAGTATTTTTTATGTAAACTTCAGTCACCTCTGCACCTTATAGTTTCTCCTTTTCTTCCTTGGCCTTCGGTTGAATGACTGGAGGGTGGAGTTAAGGGGGAAGCTATATAGACAGCTCTGCTGTGGTGCTCTCTTTGCTACTTCCTTCCAAGTTAGGATGAATCCGTGGACTCGGTACATCGCAAAAGAAAGAAATTTATCAGATAAGCATAAATTTTGTTTTTCTTTACATAAAAAAAATGTATTTGATGAACAATGTCATTCCAAAACACAAGTCGTACCAAAAGTATAAAATTTAAATTAATCTCACAAAAATAAAACTGGTCAGTATATTTCAAAATAGTTTCAATGTGTGTTAATCTTCCTACTAGCAATACGATTAAAAAAAACTAGGGGCATCTATTTATCAAGCTAAGGATGCAGTAGTAGTCTTAGGGACAGTCAACACCAGAATTTTTGTTGTTTAAAAAGACAGATAATCCCTTTATTACCCATTCCCCAGTTTTGCATAACAAACACAGTTATATTAATACACTTTTAACTTCTGTGATTATCTTGTATCTAAGCCTCTCCTGACAGCCCCCTGATCACATGACTTTTTATTATCTATTGACTTTCATTTTATCCAATTAGTGCAGTGTCTGCCACAATCCACGGGCGTGATCACAATGTTATCTATATGGTTTACATGAACTAGTTGTCCCCTGTTGTGAAAAGCAAATAAAACATCATGTGATAAGAGGCGGCCTTCAAGGGCTTAGAAATTATCATATGAGCCTTCCTAGGTTTAGCTTTCAACTAAGAATACCAACTGAACAAAGCAAAATTGGTGATAAAAGTAAATTGGAAAGTTGTTTAAAATTACATGCCCTATTTGAAACATGAAAGTTTTTTTTTACTTGACTGTCCCTTTAAGTTCTCCACCACCTCTGTGCTGGCGGATTTAAATCACCCAGGAATAATCCAACTGGGGTGATTGACAGCCCTGCTCTTGTGCTATTGGATGCCTAAGAGCAGTGGGAGGTGTTGCAAAAGCAGCTGCTTGTGCAATTATATATGCAGGCATCAAGATGCGCCCTGCTCTCCACAATCACAGGCGGACAGGTTGTTGGGAGGGAACCTTGTCTGCACAATGTTTTAACATTATATATACACCATCAAACAAATGCTTCATAAGAGGGAGTGTCATGGGGCCAACATAATGTAAATGGCAAGGACACTCAAGTACATATATTACAGTTTTACTATTATAAGTAATACATTGAGATACATCATTTCCTAATATCAGTAGATATAAAAAAATGTCTTAATATATTATTCTACATCCATTACGATTTCAACATCTAAAGAAGCAAAGTTTTTAAAGGAATAGCTGTGTTGTTTTTTGTTTTACTTTACAAAACTGGATGGTAAATAACTCTTTTATATTTGAGGCCCTTCTTAATACTATTTGAGTTTTGTTAATCACAACATCAAGCAGACAGTATTTTTATGAATTTCCTGACGTTTCTTAATAATGTTGTCCTTTCCAATCTTTCTGCATGTTGTCCCTGTATCGTATTTGGGAATTTTCCAATATCCATTTGTATCTGATCTGATTTTAAATATAAAAATGGTGTTATCGTTTGCTTTGTAATAGAAAAATGCTTATCGGGAGCAGTAAATCAGCCAATAAACACGGTCAAAAATCGACCCCACTCTGGGGCATATTTTTCAAGCTCCATATGGAGCTTGAAGCCCCGTGTTTCTGGCGAGAAACACAAGTTATGAAGAAGCGGTCTAAAGACCGCCGCTCCATAACCTGTCCGCCTGCTCTGAGGCGGAGGACAGACAGCGCCTAAAATCAATCCGATTCCATACGATCGGGTTGATTGACACCCCTGCTGGCGGCCGATTGGCTGCGAATCTGCAGGGGGCGGAGTTGCACCAGCGGTTCACCCGAACTGCTGGTGCAATGATAAATGCTGACAGCGTATGCTGTCGGCATTTATCGATGGGCGGCGGACATGATTCGCAATATCGGATTATGTCCGCTCGCACAATAATAAATAGGCCTCTATGGGGCATATTTATCAAGCTCCGAATGGAGCTTGATGCCCCATGTTTCTGGCGAGCCTGCAGGCTCGCCAGAAACAGCAGTTATGAAGCAGCGGTCACAAAGACCGCTGCTCCATAACCTGTCCGCCTGCTCTGAGCAGGCGGACAGACATCGCTGGAAATCAACCCGATCGAGTATGATCGGGTTGATTGACACCCCCCTGCTGCCGGCCCATTGGCCGCGAGTCTGCAGGGGGTGGCGTTGCACCAGCAGCTCTTGTGAGCTGCTGGTGCAATGCTGAATACGGCGAGCGTATTGCTCTCCGTATTCAGCGAGGTCTGTCGGACCTGATCCGCACTGTCGGATCAGGTCCGACAGACCTTGATAAATTGGGGCCTATGTCTTATCTTGTCACTTTAAGTATTAAAATTAAAAATAAACATACATTTTTCTCTCCTCTCTCTCTCTTCTTTTTTTTAAAAAATGTTTGTACTGGGAACCCCATCTTCACTTTAAAAGGACCAAGAAGTTAGAGATCCATTCACCTAAATGATTTAGGATAAACCAATTGTCTCTTTCAAATTTACACCTCTTTTGTAGTGATTATTTAGTGTATGTCAACTTGCAATTCTCTATAAATTTAGCAAATGTATCTAGGAAGAGATAGACACAGAAAGTGGGACAAACACAGAGAGGGAAAGAGATACAGAGAGAAAAGATAAGGCAAAAGACTGGTCAGAAATGGTGAGATACTCTGAGATAAGACATAAAGAAATAAAAATAAAAGTAATAATAAAGTTGTTTTGGTGAACAGAAATCAATAAATTATAACACTTTTCTAGATATATGACAAATACTGCAGTGTTTACTCTTCTTTATGCATTTCCCCCCATTTTTATGTACATTTATACACTGGCTTATTATTCTAGGTTAGCTAATGTTGACCTAATGGTCTGCACTATATTAGATGACTTTACCATCCCTATTTGTATTAGTTAATAAAAACTCTGACCCAGGTCATTGAAAGTTTATAGCTGAGCTTGGAATAATGGAAGGCTATAGTGTATATTGAATTTCACTCTTAGAGGTGAGCTATTTTTACAGGAAATCCAAAATAAAAGTACACAACTATTTCTGTCTGGAATTTTTATTAAATCTGAACTCTTGCTCACTTTATAAGCAATAATATTTTGAAAAGGAAATACAATAAAAAAAATGAAAGAATTCTCTATGACTGCTGAACTGGACGCCAATGGGGGCACACAAAGATTGGATGAAGCCATATTTGTCATCAATCAGCTAAATAAAATATAAGATGCGGATGGATGAACGGCATGATGTTTACCATCACTAAATGGTAATTATTTTGCAATTGAAATGTCTTTAAAAATTTTAATAAATGAAAGTGCCCGGTTTTTAAGAATAATTTTATATACCGGGCAGTAAATTGATAAACTTTACAATTACTTTAAAGTTTTGTAGTGCTATGCTTGAATTCAAAATGGATTTGCATGGAATAGAAGCTAAATATTACTATAAGACCTTCACCTTTTCCACACCAGAATCCTCAAAATTAAGGGAGAGAGATACAAACAATAGTGAAGTTCCGTGATTTAAAGATATATGTGAAAACTATAGGACCATACTCACACATGTGAAAGCTAATGACTGAGTGTTGTAGGTACAGCTGTACCGCACACCTTTTTGGCCGTCACGCAACGTAACTACCGCACCTTTAAAAAAGTCCTTTTTTCAATGGGACTTCCACAGCGCCGGTATTACGAATTTGCCTGTCCGGCCAAAAAGTGAGCGGTACAGCCTATGGCTCTTATTTATCAAGGTCTGGCGGACCTGATCCGACACTATGGATCAGATCCACCAGACCTCGCTGAATACGACAAGCAATACGCTCGCCGTATTCAGCATTGCACCAGCAGCTCACAAGAGCTGCTGGTGCAACGCCGCCCCCTGCAGACTCGCAGCCAATGGGCCGCCAGCAGTGGGGTGTCAATCAACCCGATCGTACTCGATCGGGTTGTATTGTGGCGATGTCTGTCCGTCTGCGATGTCTGTCCATACGGAGCTTGATAAATAGAGCCCTATAACTACAATATCTGTACCGCCACCTGAGAGTCAGTAGTTATGGGTTTTACGTTACAAAGCTGTAGCATAAAACTCATAACTAAAGTGTTACAAAGTACGCTAACACCCATAAACTACCTATTAACCCCTAAACCGAGGCCCTCCCGCATCACAAACACTATAATAAAATTATTAACCCCTAATCTGCTGCTCCGGACATCGCCACCTCTATAATAAACATATTAACCCCTAAAACGCCGCACTCTCGCATTGCAAACAATAGTTAAATATTATTAACCTCTAATCTGCTGCCCCCAATGTCATTGCCACCTACATACACTTATTAATCCCTAATCTGCTGTCCCTAACATCGCCGCAACTACATTACTGTTATTAACCCCTAATCTGTTGCCCCAAAAATCGCCGCTAGCTAACTACACTTATTAACCCCTAATCTGCTGCCCCCAATGTCGCCGCCACTATACTAAAGTTATTAACCCCTAAACCTAAGCCTAACCCTAACGTAACCCTAACCCTAACACCCACTAACTTTAACATAATTAGAATAATTCCAAATAAAAATTACAATTAATACATAAATTATTCCTATTTAAAACTTAATACTTACCTGTAAAATAAAACCTAAGCTAGCTACAATATAACTAATAGTTACATTGTAGCTATCTTAGGTTTTATTTTTATTTCACAAGTAAGTTTGTATTTATTTTAATTAGGTTGATTAGTTAGTAAATAGTTATTAACTATTTACTAACTACCTAGAAAAAATGAATACAAATTTACCTGTAAAATAAAACCTAACCTGTCTTACAGTTAAACCTAACATTATACTAAAATTAAATAAATTAAATTAAAAAAATACATTTATCTAAATTACAAAAAATAATAAACACTAAATTACACAAAATATTTTTTTTTTATCAAAAATAAAAACGAATTACTCATAATCTAATAGCCTTATCAAAATAAAAAAGCCCCCCCAAAATAATAAAACCCCTAGCCTACACTAAACTGCCAATAGCCCTTAAAAGGGCCTTTTGCGGGACATTGCCCCAAAGGAATCAGCTCTTTTACCTGTAAAAAAAATGCAAACAACCCCTCAACAGTAAAACCCACCACCCACACAACCAAACCCCCCAAATAAAAACCTACCTAAAAAACCTAAGCTCCCCATTGCCCTGAAAAGGGCATTTGGATGGGCATTGCCCTTAAAAGGGCATTTAGCTCTTTCACGGTGCCCAAAGTCCCTAATCTAAAAATAAAACTCATCCAAGCGGCAAGAAGTCCTCAACGAAGCCGGGAGAAGTCTTCATCCAAGCGGCAAGAAGTCGTCCTCCAGGCGGGCAGAAGTCTTCATCCAGACGGCATCTTCTATCTTCATCCTTCCAATGTGGACCGGCTCCATCTTCAAGACATCCGGCGCGGAGCATCCTCTTCATACGGTCCCAGCCATAAACTGAAGGTTCCCTTTAAGGGATGTCATCCAAGATGGCGTCCCTTGAATTCCGACTGGCTGATAGAATTGGATCAGCCAATAGGATTAAAGCTCAATTCTATTGGCTAATTGCATCAGCCAATAGGATTTTTTACCCTTTAATTCCAATTGGCTGATAGAATTCTATCAGCCAATCAGAATTCAAGGGACGCCATCTTGGATCACGTCCCTTAAAGGGAACCTTCAGTGTACGGCTGGGACCATATGAAGAGGATGCTCCGCGCCGGATGTCTTGAAGATGGAGCCGCTCTGCGTCAGAAGGATGAAGATAGAAGATGCCGTCTGGATGAAGACTTCTGCCCGCCTGGAGGACGACTAGGGTTTTTTTATTTTGGGGGGGCTTTTTTATTTTGATAGGGCTATTAGATTAGGAGTAATTTGTTTTTATTCTTGATAATTTCTTTTTTTTGTGTAATCTAGTGTTTATTATTTTTTGTAATTTAGATAAATGTATTTTTTTAATTTAATTTAATTAATTTTATTGTAAAGGTGTTAGTGTAACTCAGGTTAGGTTTTATTTTACAGGTAAATTTGTCTTTATTTTAACTAGGTAGCTAGTAAATAGTTAATAACTATTTACTAACTAGTCTACCTAGTTAAAATAAATACAAACTTAGCTGTGAAATAAAAATAAAACCTAAGATAGATACAATATAACTATTAGTTATATTGTAGCTAGCTTAGGGTTTATTTTACGGGTAAGTATTTAGTTTTAAATAGGAATTATTTAGTTATTAATAGTAGGTTTTATTTAGATTTATTTTAATTATGTTAAAATTAGGAGTGTTAGGGTTAGACTTAGGGTAAGGGTTAGGTTTAGGTGTTAATATATTTATTTAGTGTTAGTGATGTGGGAGGCCAGAGGTTTAGGGGTTAATAACTATAGTATAGTGGCGGCGGCGACGTTGGGGGCGGCAGATTAGGGGTTAATACGTTTATGTAGGTGGCGGCGACATTGGGGGCGGCAGATAAGGGGTTAATAAATTTATGTAGGTGGTGGCGTCATTGGGGGCGGCAGATTAGGGATTAATAAGTGTAATGTAGGTGTCGGCGATGTCGGGGCGGCAGATTAGGGGTTAATAAGTGTAATGTAGGTGTCGGCGATGTCGGGGGCAGCAGATTAGGGGTGTTTAGACTCAGGGTTTGATAGGGTGTTAGGTTTAAACATACATTTTCTTTCCCAATAGACATCAATGGGGCTGCGTTACGGAGCTTTACGCTCCGTCATTGCAGGTGTTAAGCTTTTTTTTAGCCGGCTCTCCCCATAGATCTATGATCTATGGGGAAATCGTGCACGAGCAGGTCAAAGCAGCTCAAAGCAGCGCTGGTATTTGTGTGCGGTATGGAGCTCAACGCTGCCATATTGCCCACAAACGCCGTTTTTTTGCAAACCTGTAATAGCAGCGCTATTAAAGGTGAGCGGTGGAAATAACTTGCAAGTTAGTAGCGAGCCACTCATAACGCAAAACTCGTTATCTGGCTGATACTTAGGTATATTTCAACAAGCAATAACATGGGAACAAAGTAAATTCGATAATAGAAGTTAATAAGAAACTTTTTTTAAATTGTATGAATCACAAAAGAAAAGTTTTGGGTTTTTCATATCCCTTCAAGTCATTTAAAAAAAATAGTTTAACTCTGTAACACCCTGGTTGTTTTTTTAATTTTATTTTAATAAAGAGACACCCAGGGCATTTATAATGTATGACATATGGGTAAATAATATTAATAAAAAAAAATATATATTAAAAAAATATTAAAAAATATATTAAAGTAATTAAAGGGACAGTCTAGTCAAAATTAAACTTTCAGGATATAGATAGGCCAAACAATTTTAGACAACTTTCCAGTTTACTTTTATCATCAAATTTGCTTTTTTCTCTTGGTAGTCTTTGTTAAAACTAAACCTAGGTTGGCTGATATGCTAATTTCTAAGCTCTTGAAAGCTGCCTCTTATCTCAATGCATTTTGACAGTTTTTCATAGCTACACAGCGCTAGTTCATGTGTTTTATTTAGATAACATTGTGCTCACTTCTGTGGAGTTACTTATAAGTCAGCACTGATTGGCTAAAATGCAAGTCTGTTGAAAGAACTGAAATAAGGGGACCGTCTGCAGAGGCTTAGATACAAGCTAATCAATATAACTGTGTTGGCTATGCAAAACTGGGGGAATGGGTAATAAAGGTATTATAAAAGTCACTAGTATGCTGGGGGTTTATTTTAAAAAAGATGCCCTATTTTCAGCTGTCTCTTAAAGCTTGAGGGCCCGTGTTTCTAGCGAGTCATCAGACTCGCCAGAAATGCAAGCTATGGAGCAGCAGTCTAAAGACATCGCCGCAATTCAACCTGATTGAATACGATCGGGTTGATTGACACCTCCCTGCTGGCGGCCGCGAGTCTGCAAGGGGCGGCGTTGCACCAGCAGCTCACAAGAGCTGCTGGTGCAATGCTGAATATGGAGAGCGTATTGCTCTCCGCATTCAGCGAGGTCTGTCGGACCTGATCCGCACTGTCGGATCAGGTTCGACAGACCTTTCATAAATAGGCCCCTTACTCTGAATTTCAAATGAGCAGTAGAATATTTTCCAACAAATTTCAACTTTCCTTCCATTTCCCTGTTCCCTGTATCATGTGACAATCATCAGCCTATATCAGACTCATATACATATGTACTGTAAAGCCTTGCACATGCTCAATAGTAGTAAGTACCTCAGAATGTATGCACATAAAAAGTCTGTGCACAATTTAATAATGTAAGATGGTGATTATTTTTATAATTTTAAAGCACTCACTTTATCTGATTAATAAAAGTTTAATTTTCACTTTAAATTGGGTGGCCAATAATCTGCATGTAAGTATAGCTTGAAGAATAACTGTGCTCAAATTCAGTTGTTTTTTTTTGGGGGGGTGCCGGGTGTCTTAAGAGTTTAGCTAATTTCCCTGCTTCTTTGCATCTGAGTGAAAACTTACACTATTAACTTAAAGGGACATTCCAGCAAAAATTGGAATCCACATGGATGCACTTTAGTCTTGATTAGAAGCATTAGCAAAAATGCTTATAAAAAAAAGCTATAGCTGTTTCAAATGTGTATTTAAGTATGCACCGTGCACTAGCATTTTAAGCACAGCACTTGCTCAGAGAGCCTAAAGGGCTTGTATTATCTAGTAATGAGTCAATTTGTTTATTGCTGAGCAACTGGTGCTCTGAGCAGCTGCAGTATTTAAAATGCTGGCGCACTGAGGATATCTAGTTTTGCTTCACATGCACGTGGAGAGAAAAATGTTAATACTAAAACAGTGATAACTTTTATTAGAAGCATTTTTGCTAATACATGTATATTACAAATATGTTTCTTTTCAAAGATGTAATTCATCTATGTGCATTTAATTTTTGACCGGAATGTATGTCCCTTTAAGCGTTTATAGCTAATATTTTTTATTATCAATATAAATTAATTCACTTGTTTTTAATTAAAATTCAAGGCTAACTATCATGGATGTGCAAAGATTTTTGATAATGCTGAAAATCTCCATTGTCTGTAGCTTTTGAAATCATTTTGGTGTCATATTTAATAGAGTAAAGGCTGTGACACAGAGCGGCGCGGGACGCAGAGTGATGATGCGGCTGTGCGCACTCAGTGTGTCACTGCCTTTTCATCTCTGCACGCTCAGCCACATCAGGTCGCGTAGCTGAGCGCTCAGAGTTGAAATATTTGAAGTGATTATATTCAGAAGCGACGCAGAGCGAATCAGCCGCTGCGCCTCACGCCGCATCACTTGCAGTGTGTCACAGGCTTTAAAGTACAACACATAAAGTTCTGTGCAAATCCAGATATTTGTAAGTTGCACTTTTGCTCTAATAAATATGGCACCAAAATGAGTAAAAAGCTACAGACAGTGGACGTTTTTACACATCTGTACTGGCGATACTGTACTCTTTAAGCCCAGTGACATACCTGCAAACCTCAGAAGTGCTAAGAGGCATGTTCTCACATTCTCCATTGTCAATGGACCATTGCTGACCTGCTGCACAACATGTTTCGATAATATCTTTTGTCGGCCCTTATAAAAAGAAAAAAGTGATGTGATAAGAACAAAAATAAAATCAATATTTAGCATACCTCTAAAATAATATTATTTTTTTGCATCCCTTTGAAGATAAACTATTCAAAAAATAGAACATACAATTTTAAACAACTTTAAAATGAACTTCCATTATCAAATGAGCTTTGTTCTCTTGTTTCCTTTGCAGAAGGAAGAGTATTGCACTACTGGCAGCAAGATGAACACATCTAGTCAGACAAATGTGTGCAGGCACCAATTAGCAGCAGCTCCCACTATTGTAGGATATGTGCATATTCTTTTTCAACAAGGGTTGCAGAGAGAACAAAGCATATCTGAAAATAGAAGTGTCTTAAAATTACTAAAAAAAATCTAAATCATGCAATTTCAATTTTGACTTTTCTATACCTTTAATTTTTACACTTTTGTGTGATCACAAGATGGGTCTGATGTTCATAGCATCGTTACTGTTGTAAAGGTATCCAAATCTCAAACAAAAGTGCAGGTGAAATTTTCTAAAGGGATCAACTCATTGGGGCCTAGTTATCAAGCCGTCAACCTCAAATACGCTGGAATTCCGCAGCGTATTTGTGGCGAGGCTGATTCGCCTTAGTTATCAAAGGCTCCAGACCGGCAAAAGTAGAATTTTGTGACGTAAACTTCGATCCGCCGGACTCAGTCCGACACAGATCGATTCTTACGTCACTCCAGATGTTCCGCACACAAGTGCGGCACATTCTCACTACTTTTGCTAGTTATAAAAAAACTAGCAGGTACGCTCGGCACTTTTCCGGCCCAGCGTACCTGGTTTTCAAACCGCCACCCCTGGAGGCGGCGGATCCCATAGGAATCAATGGGAGTCTGACCATAGCGAAAGTACAAGTTCGCTGCTGCCAGACATCCCATTCATTCCTATGGGAGCTGTCTACACCTAACACCCTAACATGTACCCCGAGTCTAAACACCCCTAATCTGCCCCCCTACACTGCCGCAACTAAATAAAGTTATTACCCCCTAAACCGCTGCTCCCGGAGCCCACCGCAACTATAATAAATGTATTAACCCCTAAACCGCCGCTCCCTGAACCCGCCGCAACCTATATTAAATGTATTAACCCCTATCCTGCCCCCCCATACCGTCGCCACCTATAATAAAATTATTAACCCCTATCCTGCTGATCCCGCACCTCGCCGCAACTAAATAAATAGTTTAACCCCTAAACCGCCGCTCCCTGAACCCGCCGCAACCTATAATAAATTTATTAACCCCTATCCTGCCCCCCCTACACCGTCGTCACCTATAATAAATTTATTAACCCCTATCCTGCCCCCCACTACACCGCCGCCACTGTAATAAAATGATTAACCCCTAAACCTAAGTCTAACACTAACCCTAACGCCCCCCTAACTTAAATATTAATTAAATAAATCTAAATCATATTTCTATTATTAACTAAGTTAATCCTATTTAAAACTAAATACTTACCTATAAAATAAACCCTAATATAGCTACAATATAAATAATAATTATATTCTAGCTATTTTAGGATTTTTTTTTATTTTACAGGCAACTTTCAATTTATTTTAACTAGGTACAATAGCTATTAAATAGTTATTAACTATTTAATAGCTTACCTAGCTAAAATAAAGAGAAATGTACCTGTAAAATAAAAACTAACCTAAGTTACAATTACACCTAACATTACACTATGCTTAAATAAATTATTCCTATTTAAAACTAAATACTTACCTGTAAAATAAATCCTAACCTAAGTTATAATTACACCTAACACTACACTATACTTTAATAAATTATTCCTATTTAAAACTAAATACTTACCTGTAAAATAAACCCTAAGATAGCTACAATGTAATTAATAATTACATTGTAGCTATCTTAGGATTTATATTTATTTTACAGGTAACTTTGTATTTATTTTAGCTAGTTAGAATAGTTATTAAATAGTTATTAACTATTTAATAACTACCTAGCTAAAAGAAATACAAAATTACCTGTAAAATAAATCCTAACCTAAGTTACAATTAAACCTAACACTACACTATCATTAAATTAATTAAATAAACTACCTACAAATAACTACAATTAAATACAATTACATAAACTAACTAAAGTACAAAAAATAAAAAAAGCTAAGTTACAAAAAAAAATAAATAAGTTACAAACATTTTAAAAATATTACAACAATTTTAAGCTACTTACACCTAATCTAAGCCCCCTAATAAAATAACAAACCCCCCAAAATAAAAAAATGCCCTACCCTATTCTAAATTAAATAAATTTCAAAGCTCTTTTACCTTACCAGCCCTTAAAAGGGCCATTTGTGGGGGTATGCCCCAAAAAGTTCAGCTCTTTTGCCTGTAAAAGAAAAATACAACCCCCCCCAACATTAAAACCCACCACCCACATACACCTAATCTAACCCAAACCCCCCTTACAAAAACCTAACACTAATCCCCTGAAGATAATCCTACCTTGAGTCGTCTTCACTCAGCCGAGCAGCAATGGAACCGAAGTGGACATCCGGAGCGGAAGAAGTTAATCCTCCAAGCGGCGCTGAAGAAATCTTCCATCCGATGAAGTCATCATCCAGGCGGCGCTGAAGAAGTCTTCGATCCGGGCGATGTCATCTTCCAAGAGGCGCTGAAGAGGTCTTCTATCCTTGCGATGTCATCTTCCAAGCCGGGTCTTGAATCTTCATCCCACCGACGCGGAACATCCTCCTTTCCCGACGAACTACCAACGAATGAAGGCTCCTTTAAGGGACGTCATCCAAGATGGCGTCCCTTCAATTCCGATTGGCTGATAGGATAGGATAGGTTAGGTGTAATTGTAACTTAGGTTAGGATTTATTTTACAGGTAAATTTCTCTTTATTTTAGCTAGGTAAGCTATTAAATAGTTAATAACTATTTAATAGCTATTGTACCTAGTTAAAATAAATTGAAAGTTGCCTGTAAAATAAAAAGAAATCCTAAGATAGCTAGAATATAATTATTATTTATATTGTAGCTATATTAGGGTTTATTTTATAGGTAAGTATTTAGTTTTAAATAGGATTAACTTAGTTAATAATAGAAATATGATTTAGATTTATTTAATTAATATTTAAGTTAGGGGGGCGTTAGGGTTAGTGTTAGACTTAGGTTTAGGGGTTAATAAATTTATTACAGTGGCGGCGGTGTAGTGGGGGGCAGGATAGGGGTTAATAAATTTATTATAGGTGGCGACGGTGTAGGGGGGGAAGGATAGGGGTTAATAAATTTAATATAGGTTGCGGCGGGTTCAGGGAGCGGCGGTTTAGGGGTTAAACTATTTATTTATTTGCGGCAAGGTGCGGGATCAGCAGGATAGGGGTTAATAACTTTATTACAGAGGGCGGCGGTTTAGGGGTTAATACATTTATAAGACTTGCGGCGGGGTCTAGGAGCGGCGGTTTAGGGGTTAGTAACTTTATTTAGTTGCGGGGGGCTCCGGGGGCGCCGGTATAGGGGGTAGAACAGTGTAGTTTAGTGTGAGTGCTTAGTGACAGGCTAGCAAGAAAGCTGTCAAACAGCCGAAGAGCAGCGAGATCGGATGAGTGATAACTCTCACAGTCCGCTGCTCATCGCCCCGCGGCTTTTTGACAGCTTGTTTTGATAACTTAGGCGTATTTTTTCAGGTCCGCGGCAGCGAAGGTAGGCGAGCTTAGGCGGGCGTATTGGGCCGGCGAAGTCAGAAAAGTTGACGACTTGATAACTACCCCCCATTGTTTGGAGGTAGTTTTGCAAAAAGGTGTTTTATTTTAATTCACTGAAAAAATTACACATATTAACACATAAATATATATGTATATGGTCATGTACATATATATATATATATATATATATATATATTTATTTTTAATCCAATTCAAGATACAATGAAAAATCGGTACAAAACAAAGCTTGAACAAATGATGTAAGAAGCATACATTGCTGATTGTGACAGAGGACATTCAGAAATACAATATTCAAATTACAATATGTGAATTTCTGCCGTATCGGTTATAATTGACCGAGAATTGGATAATTTTCTAAACAAGTAAATACGATAAACATAAAGAATAGCAATAAGAGTAATCAAAACTTATGGCGAAAAGGAGAAAAAAAGGTACTAGACTCAACTTTGTCTCCAAAGTGGAGGATAGCAATTTAACTGTACGGGGTCAATTTATAAAACTCTGTATGGAGCTTGATGCCCCGTGTCTCCGGCTGCTCCATAACCTGTCTGCCTGCTTTGAGGCCGCAGACAGAAATCAACCCGATCAGATACGATCGGGTTGATTGACACCCCTGCAGGGGGCAGTATTGCACCAGCAGTTCATAATAACTGCCGGTGCAATGATAAATGCAGGCAACGTATGCTGTCTGCATTTATCGATGTGCGGTGGACATGATACGCTACTTCTTATCATGTCCGCTCGCACATTAGTAAATTGACCCCTAAGAGTTGAAGAAAGAGAGGAGAGGCACGCAGTGGGTATAAAATTTGCAATTGGGTCTCCAAAGGGAGTGACAATATAACTTTCTCCCATTTTGTCAGAAATGCTTTTAATTTGTTATCTGAATACATCATTGGATCTTGCTGATCTAAAGCTAGTTGGAATAGCATATTTTGAATAAAAATAAAGATACTTGGTGCCCTTCTGTCCTTCTAGGTTCTCAGGATCATTTGTCTCGCAATTAAGATAGCCAAGTTAAAGGGACACTAAACCCAATTTTTTTCTTTCATAATTCAGATAGAGCATGCAATTTTAAGCAACTTTCTAATTTACTCCTATTATCAATTTTTATTCATTCTCTTGCTATCTTTATTTAAAAAGCAGGAATGTGATGCATAGGAGCCGGCCTATTTTTGGTTGAGAACCTGGGTTATGCTTGCTTAGCCTTATTGGTGGGTAAATGTAAGCTTCCAATAAGCAAGCGCTATCCATGGTGCTGAACCTAAAATGGGCTGGCTGCTTAGATTTACATTCCTGCTTTTAAAATAAAGATAGCAAAAGAACGAAGAAAAATTGATAATAGGAGTAAATTAGAAAGTCACTTAAAATGTCATGCTCTATCTGAATCATGAAAAATAAAAATTGGGTTCAGTGTCCCTTTAATTAACATATACATATATATTTACTGGAAACACACAGTTCTTATAGATTGCAATGTAAATGCTTTTTTTTTTTTTTTTAAATAAAAAAATCTAATGCCCTCTATTTTGAGGGCATTTGGGGCACTTTTAGAAAATTAACCACTAGTTAATTTTCTGAGCACTAATTGTTACCACGAGCTTGCGGTAGCAATAACCAGCCACTTGTAATGACTGGTTGATTATAACACGCCTGCAAACGGGTAAATTAGCACTCCACTTGTAATCTAGCCCTATTGTTTTAAAAGATAGATAATCCCATTATTACCCATTCCCTAGTTTTGCATAACCAACAGAGTTATAATACACATTTTACCTCTTTAAATATCTTGTATCTAAGCCAAACTGCCCCCTTATTTTGTTTTTTTTTTGACAGACTTACATTTTAGCCAATCAGTGTTGATGCCTAGGTAACTCCACATGCGTGAGCACAATGTTATCTATATGAAACACATGAACTAACACCCTCTAGTGGTGAAAAACTGTCAAAATGCATTTATATAAGAGGTGGCCTTCAAGGTCTAAAAAATTAGCATAGGAACCTCCTAGGTTTAGCTTTCAACTTACCAAGAGAAGAAAGCAAAATTGGTGATTAAAGTAAATTGGAAAGTTGTTTTAAATTATATGCCCTATCTTAATCATGAAAGTTTATTTTGGACTAGTCTGTCCCTTTAATATACTTTCTACCTCTGTGATTACCTTGCATCTAAGCCTCTGCAGACTGCCTCCTTATCTCAAATCTTTTGACAGACTTGCATTTCAGGCAATTAGTGCTGACTCTTAAATAACTCCATGGGCATGAGCATAATGTTGTCTATATGGCACACATGAACTAACCCACTCTAGCTGTTAAAAACTGTGAAATGCGTTCAGATAAGAGGCGACCTTTACGGGCTTAGAATTTAGCATATGAGCTTACCTAGGTTTAGCTTTCAACTAAGAATACCAAGAGAACAAAGCTAATTTGCAGAGGCGTAACTAGAAACCACAGAGCCCAGGTGCAAGAACCTAAGAAGCCCCCCCTCCCCCAAATAGGTGAATTTGATACATATCTTTTTTTTTTTTAACATTTAACACAGAAAATAAAATGTGAATCAGATTACATGTCTACAAAAGGAGGTACCTTGTGCCCACAGTCTGTGAGATGGTCTGACCCCCTATTACTGTATATAGTGACACTGTTTAACCCACCAGTACTGTATAAAGTGAGTTAGTGACACAGTCTATAATCTGCCGGTGAGATGGCTGGCCTGACCCTACCCGCCCCAGTACTTTATAAAGTGACCACAGTAGTCAGTGACATGGTCCAGCCCCCCCGTACTGTATATAGTGGTACTGTATAGTGACAGTTTACACCCTGCCCCCCATGCTGTAGTAACAAGGTCTGTAATTTGCTGGTTCCACAAACATACACACACATACATGCATAAATACGCACACAGTCACATACATACATACACACACACACACATACAGAAATACACACACAGTCACATACACACATACATACACACATGCATAAATATGCACACAGTCACATACACACATACACACATACAGAAATACACACACAGTCACATACACACATACACACACACACACATACACACATGCATAAATATGTACACAGTCACATACACACATACACACACACACACATGCATAAATACACACACAGTCGCATACATACACACATACATGCATAAATACACACACAGTCACATACACACACACATGCATAAATACACACACAGTCACATACATACATACACACACACACACACATACATGCATAAATACACACACAGTCACATACATACATACACACACATACATGCATAAATACACACACAGTCACATACATACATACACACACACACACACTTACATGCATAAATACACACACAGTCACATACATACATACATACACACACACACATATACATGCATAAATACACACACAGTCACATACATACACACACATACACACACATACATGCATAAATACACACACAGTCACATACATACATACACACATACACACATATATGCATAAATACGCACACAGTCACATACACATATACACAAACACATAAACAAATGGGTAAAACAGAAACACTAACCCCTGTAGTCAGAGACACTAGTGAAGCATCATGTCACACTCACATGATATCAGTGAGGCAGTGGCAGGTCAACGTTTTTTATTGAAAAGAAAAAAATATATATTTTTTTAAGCTGGGCCCCCAACCTCAGGGATTTATGATCATACTTCAGGCTTTACCCACAGCCGCTTGGGTAATGTCTGTTTTACCCGGGTAATCCTAGGATTACCCAATATCTGACTTTACCCGCAATATATATATATAATTTTATAGACTTCAAGTCCAAAATAAACTTTCATGATTCAAATAGGGCGTGCCATTTTAATCAACTTTTCAATTTACTTTTATCGCCAATTTTGCTTTGCTCTCTTGATGTTCTTAGTTGAAAGCTAAACCTAGGTAGGCTCATATGCTAATTTCTTAGACCTTGAAGGCCGCCTCTAATCGGAATGCATTTTGACCACTAGAGATTGTTAATTCATGTGTGTCATATAGATAACATTGATCTCATGCACGTGAAGTTACCTAGGATTTAGGTAAAATGCAAGTCTGTCAAAAGAACTTAAGGCGGAAGTTTGCAGAGCCATAGATACAAGGTACTTACAGAGGTAAAACATGTATTATTATAACTGTGTTGGTTATGCAAAACTGGGGAATGGGTAATAAAGGGAGTATCTATATTTTTAAACAACAACAATTCTGGTGTTGACTGTCCCATTAATAAAAGAACAAAAGTTTCTAATTTTATGCTTAATTCTACTTGCCTTTAACAGTATATGTAATGCTTTACTTGACAAGTGATCAACAACGGAACTTTATTTTTTTCTCTTTAGGCTGTGAGCCAAATATTAGTCAAAGAAAAATGTTTAATAAGCAATCTACATACCATCTTGCATTTAGCACTTTGAACATTCTGTTTCAAACCTTCAAATCCTTTATATGTTTTGTCTATTTAAACTCTTATTTTGCCAGCAGTTAATGTAAGTATTAAGATCCTCTATAGCTATTTTTTCCGCTTTGATCCAGTTCTAATGAAGACGTAATCACTAAAAAATGCCACACTCTGTTTCATGCTACATGAAGCATAAAAAAAAATCCAACCCACTTTATTCAAGTTTAAATTGGCTTGCCTACAAGAAGCAAATACACTCAAGTCACTATTAAATTTATTAAAAAAAACATGCAATGGATTTTCCACAATAATGCACATCTGTAACTATGGATGACGTACCACCCATTAAACTACTCTTTATTAAATAGTATTGCTGACATACCTGTAAGAAGGTACTTGTTTAGACAACAGTAGTCATTTAGAAGACTGCTGGACAGACATATGAAGCTTTCCTGATTTGCACAGCTTGTGCATTTTGAATATAAGTTGCTGTCCTTTACAATGAAGTTGCTTTTCCTATGTCCTTTGTTCAGTCAATTAAATTTAACCTTACTAAATATTGTGAATATACATAAAAATATTGGACCTCCTTAAAGGGACATATCAACCAAAATTGGAATCCATATGGATGCATTTCACTTTTGAATATAAGCATTTTTTTTGTAATATATAAATGTATTAGCAAAAATGTTTCTAATAAAAGCTATAGCTATTTTAAAAGTGTATTTAAGTATGCACCGTGCACCAGTATTTTTAAACACAGAACTTGCTCAGAGAGCCTAAGGTGCTTGTATCATCTGGAAATGACATCATTTGTTAATTGCCGACATGATACAAGTTCTACTGGCGCCCTGAGCAGCTGCAGTATGTAAAATGCTGGTGCACTGAGAATATCTAGCTATGCTTCACATGCACGGGCAAAGAAAAATATTAACACTAAAACAGTGATAACTTTTACTAGAAGCATTTTTGTCAATACATGTATATTGCAAATATGGTTGTATCCAAAAGATGTAATTAATCTATGTGCATTTAAATTTTGACCGGAATATCCCTTTAATATGAGTGATATAAACGGTAAAATACTGCCACACACATTTTGCGCCTTTTTTGCACCAGTCCCATTTTTGTATCTTCCTTCTTGGTGCGGCCGTTGCATCTATGACACATTTTTTCCTTCCACATTATTTCCATCATGGTAGGATACACTTACGAAATATCACATAAAGTTTGGAGGAAAGAGCACCAAGCAGCGAGAAAAAGCACACGGAAATGAAATGCAGCATAACTGCATATGGTGGGACGATTTACATGACTGGGCAGTTAACTTAGAGGGTTATAATTTATTAAAGAAGATCAGGAGTAATAAAATTGGAAGATAAATTTGCATGTATATTAAACCTGACCTTAAATTTACAATAGGGGAAGATATTTATGGTGACACAGGTGATAATGTAGAAACCCTATGAAATAAAGAGTGGGGAAATAAATGTATAACATGGAGGAAACTCAACTGCTAATACAAATAGGAAAGGCTGCTAATAATACCAGTGTATGGGAGATTCAAGTATCCCAAAATAAATTGGGCCAATGAAACTAGCAATACAGCCAAGGGAGATAGATTTTTAAATTTGTTAAAGGGACACTGGACCCGATTTTTTTCTTTCATGATTCAGATAGAGCATGCAATTTTAAGCAACTTTCTAATTTACTCCTATTATCACATTTTCTTCATTCTCTTGGTATCTTTATTTGAAAAGCAAGAATGTAAGTTTAGATGTCAACCCATTTTTGGTGAACAACCTGGGTTGTTCTTGCTGATTGGTGGATAAATTCACCCTCCAATAAACAAGTGCTGTCCAGTGAACCAAAAATTGTCTGGCTCCTTAGCTTAGATGCCTTGATAATAGGATTAAATTAGAAAGTTGCTTAAAATTGCATGC
The DNA here is from genome assembly GCF_027579735.1 of Bombina bombina. Classification (NCBI taxonomy): domain Eukaryota; kingdom Metazoa; phylum Chordata; class Amphibia; order Anura; family Bombinatoridae; genus Bombina; species Bombina bombina. The sequence continues at coordinate 346,283,744 of NC_069505.1, read as the reverse complement.
TCTATCTGAATCACAAAAGAAAAAAATTGGGTTCAGTGTCCCTTTAACCCCTTAATGACCAACGACGTACAGGGTACGTCCTACAAAAAAAGGTCCTTAACGACCAAGGACGTACCGTGTACGTCGTTGGTGTTTGAAAGCGGTGGAAGCGATCCTGATCGCTTTCAGACGCTTTCATGTTATTGAAGTGATGCCTCGATATTGAGGCATCCTGCAATAACATTTTCTAGCAGTCCGATGCAGAGAGAGCCACTCTGTGGCCCTCTTTGCATCGGCCTTCGATGGCCGTGATCGTTGGTGGGTGCGAGCTGATGCAGGGAGCGGGGTGGGTGGCCATTGTTGAAGGAAGGGGGCGGGGGCGGGCATGGGGGCGGGTGCAGGTGGGATCCCTACACTATGGCACAATAAAGGTTACTTACAAGGTGGGAGAGAGGACTGGGGAGGGTGGGAATTTTCAGTTAAGGGATCTGGGAGAGGGTGGTGGGTTGGATGTTAAAGGGGGCAACTACACTACAGAAAATATAGAGTAATTTATTAATAAAATATTTAAAAAAAACAAAAAAACATTTTATTTCAAACTGGGTACTGGCAGACTTTCTGCCAGTACTTAATATGGCGGGGACAATTGTGGGATGGGGGAGGGAAGAGAGCTGTTTGGGAGGGATCAGGAGGTGTGATGTGTGAGGTTGGTGGTTGATCTCTACACTAAAGCTAAAATTAACCCTGCAAGTTCCCTAATTAACCCCTTCACTGCTAGACATAATACCCATGTGATGCGAAGCGGCATTTAGCGGCCTACTAATTACCAAAAAGCAATGCCAAAGCCATATATGTCTGCTATTTCTGAACAAAGGGGATCCCAGAGAAGCATTTACAACCATTTGTGCCATTAATGCACAAGCTGTTTGTAATTAATTTCAGTGTGAAAAAGTGAACGATTTTTTTTATTTGATCGCATTTGGTTGTGAAATGGTGGCATGAAATATACCAAAATGGGCCTAGATCAATACTGTAGGTTGTCTTCTAAAAAAAAATATATACATGTCAAGGGATATTCAGGGATTCCTATTAGACATCAGTGTTCCAATGTAACTATCGCTAATTTTGAAAAAAAGTGGTTTGGAAATAGCAAAGTGCTGCTTGTACTTATTGCCCTATAACTTGCAATTAAAGCAAAGAACATGTAAACATTGGGTATTTCTAAACTCAGGACAAAATTTAGAAACTATTTAGCAGGGGTATTTATTGGTGGTTGTAGATGTGTAACAGATTTTGGGGGTCAAAGTTAGAAAAAGTGTGTTTTTTTCCATTGTTTCCTCATATTTTATAAAAAAAATTATAGTAAATTATAAGATATGATGAAAATAATGGTATCTTTAGAAAGTCCATTTAATGGCGAGAAAAATAGTGTATAATATGTGTGGGTACAGTAAATGAGTAAGAGGAAAATTACAGCTAAACACAAATCCCACAGAAATGTAAAAATAGCCTTGGTCCCAAATGGTCAGAAAATGGAAAAGTGCAGTGGTCCTTAAGGGGTTAAAACATAATAAGTTCACGTCACAATTTATAGAAGAGCCAACTAGGAATAAAGCTATATTTGATTTAGTGCTATGAAATAATACAGAAATAATATTAAATATAGAAGTAAGAGAACAGTGTTATAAGGGTTCAACCAAGCCTTTTAATTTAAAAAAAAATAAAATTCAATGATTTAAGGAAATAGTTAAATAACATAAATTGGAACAAAGTATTCTCAAATGAAAATACAGAGGAGAAATGGAGAAATTTGTTAAATAAATATACATACATATCAACACATACCACATGGTTATAAAAGTAAAATAAATAAATCCAAGCAAATGTGGCTAAATCCAAATGTTTTAAGAGAAATTAGGGAAAAAATGTAGGTATTTAAATTATTCAAATAAAATACAGACTCTGCATTCCAAATATATAAGGAATGTAACAAAGCATGCAAAAGAACAATACGATTAGCCAAAATTGAAAATGAAAGATTTATTGCATAGGATTCTATGACAAACCCTAAAAGTTTTTTTTCCAAGTATTTAAATAGCAAAATATATATGTAGCAAAATATAGGTACATTAAAATGTAAGAAAAATAGCATGATCAACAGTGACCGTCGGGATGGCTGAGGTGCTAAACCATTTCTTTGTTATTCACAAGAGAGGAACCAGTGGGAGTAATATTGAAACAAACTAGCAATAACACTAACTTGGTTATCTCTATATAATATGAGGAAAAACTGGATAATATCAAAGTAAATAAAACTCCAGGTCCAGATGTAATACACCCAGGGGTACGAAAGGGAACTTAGCACTGTCATAGCCAAACCTCATCTCTTATTTTTCCAAGACTCATAATCCTCAGGCATAGTAACCCAGGACTGGTATAAAAAAGGGAAGCAGGGTTGATACAGGAAGCTATAGACCAGACCAGACACTTGTAGTGGGAAACATACTGAAAAGGAATATAAGGGATTATATTCAAGAGTATATTTGTAAAAACAAGATTGTGTGTAAAAACCAGCATGGTTTTATCAGAAATAAATCATGTCATACTAATCTAATTAGTTTCTATGAAGAAGCAAGCAATCTATGCTATAATCGCGATGCTTGCGCAACTGTCGGCAGTTGCGCAAGCATCCTCAAAGGAATGTTGGCAGGGCGAGACAGCTAAAAGAATGTTGGCTTCGCGCGCAGCCTAAAGAATTTTTGGAATCCACCCGGATGCAGCGAAGGCAAACGGAGAATTAAAAAAAAAACTAACCCCTAACCGCCCGCAATAAGTATTTAAAAAAACAACTAACCGCCCGCACAAAGTATTAAGAAAAAAAAAGCTACTTAATAAAATTATTAACCCCTAAATACGGAAAACCCAACATCGCAAACTACCTAATACATCTATTAACCCCTAATCCGCAACCCCCCACAACGCATTAAACCTAATTTACTTATTAACTCCTAAACTGCCAATCCCCACAACGCAAAAAAAATAATTTCATGACTAAGCCCCCTAACCTAACACCCCCTAAATTAACCCCCTAATTACAAAAATAAAATACATTACAATTAAAAAAAAATCTTAACTACATTAAATTGTTCTAAAATTACAAAAAATAATAAACCACATTATCCAAAATAAAAAAATTAAACCTAATCCCTATGGAAATAACCCCCCCAAAATAAAAACACCCCTTAATCTAAGAATAAACTACCAATAGCCCTTAAAAGGGCTTTTTGTAGGGCATTACCTTAAAGAAATCAGCTCTTTTACATTAAAAATAAATCAAGCCCCCCCTAGCAGTAAAACCTCCCACCCACCAAACCCCCCAAAATAAAAAAAACTAACACTAATAAACCTAAACTATCCATTTCACCTAAAGGGGCATTTGCATTGGCATTGGCCTTAAAAGGGCATTCAGCTCTTTTTTACTGCCATTAAAAGGGCATTCAGGTCTTTTTTCAAATTGCCCCAAAAAACCCTAATTAATTTTTTGAAAAAAAATTAAAACATTTTAAAAAAAAACTAACATTAAAGCCCCAAATAGGTACTCACAGTTCCTGAAGTCCGGCGGAGAAGGTCTTCTTCCAGGCAGGTCCATCATCTTCATCCACAGCGAAGGCGGCGCAGAGTGGAGATGCAGACCGGTGTTCCCAGATGTGGCGATTCTCGGCGGCGGTGATCCTCAGTCCTTCTTTATGTATTTCTGTCTTTTTTGCATTCTTTCTTTCTTTCTCTCTCTCTTTTTCTCTCTCATTATATTTTCTGTCTCTTTCTCTCTCTCATTTTTCTTTCTCTCTCTCTCTCTCTCTCTCTCTCTCTCTCTCTCTCTCTTTTTCTCTCTCATTTTCTTTTCTCTCTCTCTCTCTCTCTCTCTCTCTCTCTCTCTCTTTCTCTCTCTTTCTTTCTTTCTTTCTTTCTTTCTTTCATTCTTTCTCTCTTTCTCTCTTTCTCTCCATAGTGATTTGGAGCAGTTGAGGGAGGCAGCCGTAGATCTTGAAGGGAGTAATATTAGCTTATTTCATTGTGTTTGTGTCTTTTAGTACCACGATTACATGTTTATTTGGTTATATTTATTCATTGCACTACTTGTGGAATATATTGGATTATCACAAACAAAATATATAACACTAAAGTTCTTAGTGTTTTTAGATAAAACTTTCTTGCAGTTTTTGGTTTCCTCTCACCTATTTTAATGTTTTTATTCTCCGACATTCTATCTTTTTATGCCGACAAATATCTAGTCTAAAAAAAGTAATATGTTAATTGAGAAATTTGAAAATGGAAATTGTTGTCCAAAAAAATCAAGCTGAGTTTTTACTTTTTGTAGGTGGATTATTTTTCCTAGCCAAAAACAAAACAAGGAAGTATGGGTCATTGAGTAAATGTGTTAACCATAAAGTCTAGAGGCAAAAAGCAAATCTATGAAATTATTTTTTTTTAATAAGAGTTGATAGATAGAGGAACGAATCCAAACTGGCAAGGATCCAAACAACCAAGTATTTTTTTTATTATGGTATGTAAACATAGAACTAAATAATACGGAATAAGAGGAAAAAGGCATTGCCAATGTAAACTTGATGCTTAGGAGAAAGCCAGCAAAGTTACCACAAGAGTCTAAAAATGAATTTTATGTTATTTAAAATAACGCTTTAAAGACCCAAAGGAAAATAAAAGTGTTTTACTGAAAAACAGACTATTCAGCCATCACGTTTTAATGATCGACAACATTCTATGGTATCAATAAATTAAAATGAACCCCTTAACGACCGTTACATACCCTGTACTTTGGTGGATGTTAAGGGATTGTCTGGGTATAATAGCGTGGCCTGATTGAAAAAGTCACCCCCATAGAAACACCAGTGACATACAGGGTACGTTGCTGGTCATTAAGGGGTTAAAACAGTCACCATTAAATACAGTAGAATGGTATAGTAAAAAAGACAACACAATAGCACTTACTCTAAATTGAAAATCAGCACTAGATTTTGTTTTGCCAGATTTACAAATTTCCTTCAGTTTGCTACCCCCCTGTCTCATATGACAGCCATCAGCCAATCACAGACTCATATATATATTAACTGTGAACACATGCACAATAGGAGCTGGTGCCTTAGAACGTACGCATATAAAAAAAACTGTGCACAATTTGGTAATGGAAGTAAACGGGAAAATTTCTTGAAACTACATGGGTCTATCTGAATCACTCATGACTTTAGCACCCCTTAAAAAATATTTTTTGGGTGAATGTAGGATTAGGATGTGGACATGGATAGGTTTTGGGTAAGGTTGAGAGCAAAGTTGGGGTCATTATATGACTAACATTATAAATAATTTGTTTGTGAAACACTAGGATTTACCAGTGGAACAAATAAAGGAGACTTTTAGTCATGAAGTATAAAATACTTCATGCTGAAAGTTCCTTTATTTGTCTAAAGCGTTCACCACACTGAGCTCCTCAGGCAGCCCACGGCAAAACACTGTTTTGCTGTGAGGTGACATTTCCACCTCTTGGCCAATAACCGTGTGGGCCAGCTGGCGCCATGCCGGATTGCTGGCACGCTATTGGCTAAGATCACCTCACAGCAAAATGGGCTGCCTGAGGAGCTCAGTGTGGCGAACACTTCAGACAAATAAGGGAACTTTCAGCATGAAGTATTTTATACTTCATGACTGAAAGTCCCCTTTATTTGTTCTACTGGTAAATCCTAACATTTCACAAATGCCAGGATTTACTATCATTTTAACATTGCTAAAAATAAATGTTTTAATTAAATGGATATTATAAAGCAATAAATAATAAAATGCTATAATTTGTTATAGTGGGAATCTCATTATAAACAAAAAGGCAGGAAATGGAGCTGGATGTTGGGGGGGGGGGGTGTTCAAACCCCTCAATCTCAGCTCCCTTAATAACCATAATATTATTGCAACAGCTAAACCCACTTCTCAATCCCGCCCCCATACCTGTAGAAATATACATGCTGTGGATCCGCTCAAATTTTCAAAAATCATTCAAGATCTCCTCCCTCACACTTCCCCTATAACCTGCCCTGATCTCGCTACAGCCCACTATAATAAAACTCTCTCCTCTGCATTAGACACACTTGCCCCTCCCCAACTGCGCAAAACATCACGCCGTCAGTTACAGCCCTAGCATGCTCAGTAAACACGCTATTTGCAAAAATGCTTCCGTACTGCTGAGCGTGTCTGGAGGAAAACTAACTCTGAACCTGATTTCATACACTATAAGTTTATTTTTCATTCATACACTTCTGCCCTTCACTTAGCCAAGCAAACCTACTTCTCTTCTCTCATATGTACTCTTTCCTCAAACCCTAGACTCTTCTCTACCTTTAACTCTCTTCTCTACCTACCTGCTCCACCCCGCCCCCCCCCCCGTCTGTCTTTAGTGCTCAAGACCTGGCACCTGGCAGACTACTTTTTAAACAAAACACGTACTATACGTACGTACTATAGCAACATCCCAACAACTAACCTGCAATATTCCAACAACATACCCAATTACTCCCTCTGCCACCCTCTGCATCTTCCATCCAGCCACTGAGAATGAAGTTTCTTCCTTACTATCTTCCTCATGCCTCACTACCTGCCCGCTCAACCCTATCCCTTCCCATCTAACACCCTCCCTGTCTTCCACCCTCACTCCTACTCTTACTTACATCGTCAACATATCTCTCTCATATCTCTCTCTACCAGCTCATTCCCATCTTCTTTCAAACACGCAAAAGTCACTCCCATACTCAAAAAACCCTCCCTTGACCCTAATTCTCCTGAAAGCTACCATATCACTGTTTTCACTAACATCAAAACTCCTTGATTCCTGTCCACCAACTCTTTACTTGACCCCCTGCAATCTGGATTCCGCCCCAAATACTCAACTGAGACTGCCCTTTACGAAGGTTACTAACGATCTTCTCTCTGCTAAAAATATTGGCCACTACTCTATACTTATCTTACTTGACCTCTAAGCTGCCTTCGACACAGTTGACCTCCTCCTACAGATCCTTATCTCTTTTGGCCTCTGTGACACTGCTCTTTCCTGGATTCACTCCTATCTTTCTCACAGGTCTTTTTCTGTGTCATTTGCTGGTGACTCCTCCTCTCCTCTCCTCCTCTCCTGCCTCTGTCTGTTGGAGTACCTCAAGGATCTGTTCTGGGTCCTCTACTCTTCTCCATTTATACTTCTTTGCTGGGTAAACTTATCAACAGTTATGGCTTCAAATATCACCTCTATGCTGATGACACCCAGATCTACCTCTCCACCCCTGCTCTCTCTCCCTCTGTCCTTTCTCACGTCAGCGACTGCTTATCTGGTATTTCTTCCTGGATGGCCTTTCACCACCTAAAGATTAACATGTCCAAGACTGAGCTCCTTCTTATCCCCCACTCAAGCTCTACGCCTGTTGACGGCATCACCATTTCCCCTTCGCCCCACGTCCGCTGCCTCAGAGTTACACTTGATTAAAATTTGATAAAATAAGTAAATTGTTTAAAAATTGTATGGTCTAACTAAATCATGAAATAAAAATTGTGGGATTTATGTTGATTTAATGCTATTGGGCCCATTTATCAAGCTCCGGATGGAGCTTGAGGGCCCGTGTTTCTGGCGATAAAATTTTAAACACACCAAATAAGACTACTGGAATACTAGAATATAAGTTAGTCGGTTTGATTTATTACATAGCACCTTATTTTTAGGGGTTTATATAATTGTATATTTATTTACTAATCTAAACACATAACTAATCCATTCAATCACACATTATATGTTAACACCTTTTCACACTGACACTATTGGGGCTGTAGTATCCGTTTTGTGCCTCTGTTCGGGTTTGGGGCAGATAGTCATCTATACGTAGATAGGTTTTCCGGACATTACCCACATTGGTGAAGATCAGATTTGGTATTTCGTGGAGGCTTTGATGGGGAACCGGCTTAGTTATAAGCTATGAGTTCATCAGTTTGTATATTTGAGGGAAGGTCTATCGTGAGGTATGGATAGGGTACCACTATTCAAAGGTATGGATAGGGTACCACTATTCAAATAGTGTATTGATGCTATTTGGGCACTGTATGTGGTATATGTACACTTCTCTGCCCATTTGGATTTGTGGTGTATGGTAATGGAAATTTGCATGACAGGTGTGACATTGAGTAGTCGGGTTGGGGCATTGTATTGTGTTTTGCGGCTTATTGCGGCGATCATTTACCTTAGTCATTAACACTGTTGATGAATTATAAAGGCCTATCATATGGTAGTATTGAGGGGCAGAGTAAACAGCAGCCTATCATATAGGCACAGAGATGGAGTGGGTGGTAATGAGGATGGACACACCTCCGCTGTGATAGGCCCTTAAACTAAAATTCACTTCCTACATAGGCTAGAGCATCCATTGGCTAAATAAAAATTTGCATAAATGAAACACGGAAGTAAGTGTAATATGCTGTGTACACAAACAAACTGGAGTGTGGGGGAAAAAAAATTGGACACATACTTTCAACATCTTGCACTGACGAAAACGGTCAGATACTTAGAACATCTTGCACAGCGCAACTAAATAAAACAATAAAGGTAGGATTCATGTAGATAAGATAGCTAAGGGGCTTTTTTTCACAAAAATTATTGTGGAAAACATTAATAAAAATAATAACAACAGATGGGAAAAGTAGATTGACATGCCAATCATCTTTATAAACACCAAGAAAAAAATATTACACCCCCTATAGCTATGTATTAAGTCTTATATATAGATGGAATAAGGATTTATAAAAATATAAGACATCATTAATTATTGTAAGACAGAGTGAAGATATTTGTGAGATAAGAATGTATTCAATGAAAGATGGAATGTAAATCATTGTGAGACAAAAAATTTGTATTATATCAACTGGGTAACTGTGAAAATCATTACTAATGAGACTGATGAGATGCAATATAAAATGAAATGTACATATATATATATATCTGTTATTTTAGAGATGTATATTTATTTTCTATGTTACCATTTGTGGGCATAGGATATATGTTGTTTATTAAGATTGCTGCTCCATATATGTGATGTAAGATAGGGCATACAGCTTTAATGAGTGTAGAGCCTGAATATGCAGGTGAATGCAACTAATCAATTAGAGAACACGCCCCCTAAAATGGTAGAGCCTGAATATGCAGGTGAATGCAACTAATCAATTAGAGAACACGCCCCCTAAAATGGTAGAGCCTGAATATGCAGGTGAATGCAACTAATCAATTAGAGAACACGCCCCCTAAAATGGAGGATATGGTTCATTTGAGTTACGTAGGAGCTATATAAAGCAGGTGTATTGGTAAGGTGTATACTATGCCTGAGGAAACTGCCTTATAGCACAGAGAAACGCGTTGTATGTATAGAGGGACATTTGGATACCCTTATTCCACTTTTGTATTTGTTTTTAAACCTTTTTAATAAATAACATATTTTACAAAATTCCAAATTGAGTGGAAATACCTTACCTGCCTGTGATTATTGAGTTCCTATTGGAGTACCATTATTGGCACTTTCCTGCACCTGGATCCTGCTCATTGGGAGAACCACAGTGAGGTGAGCTGACACACCTGCTATAAATCTGTCAGTCTGCATCTACCAGCACATTGGTTTGCTTGGTGAATATGTGAGTACCCATTTGACATTAGCAAAATATATGGTCTGATTGATCTGCACATGTAGTGCCTTCTATCTATGCTTTATATCCATTGCAGCACACTGAAAATCCCAGCTGTGGGTAAGCTGTTACACCCGATCATTCTACAGCCTGCACCTACTAGCACATTGGTGTGCTCTATTAATATGTGAGCACCCATTTGGCCTATATTATATCAAGTTCATATTCTACACAAACGTTATAAGTGCTCAAAGATATGAGACCTCAGGTGTTAGAAAAAAAAGGCAGACAAAGGACTTTAATGTAGAGATACATACATAGATGTATATGTATTTATGTATGCGTGTGTGTGTGTGTATATATATATATATATATATATATATATATACACACACATATGTCTATATATGTGTACATATGTATTTATATGTGTATAAATGTATTTAGACATATATATATATATATATATATATATATACACTTATAAATACGTATGTACACATATATAGACATATATAAGTACATTGGAGCCCTTTGCAATTAAGTCGATGAAAACATGAAAAACAATATTTCTGCAATATTCATTTTTAATAAAGTGTTATACTGTGTATTTACTGTAAATATTTCATATTCCAATGTTTTGTACATAGCAGAATATGTTCTATGTATTGATAAATAGATATCCCTATATATCTGTATATATCTATACCTATATATAATTATATATTTAGGTATAGATATATATAGTACCAAAATACCATCAGATATATATAGAAATATGTATTTATGAATAAATAGAACTTATTCTGCTATGTGCAGAACATTGGAATGTGAAATATTGATTGGAATAGTCGAGTGTTTCCCCCCCACTTTTCTCCATTGACTTCTACAGGGGAAGAGTTATCTTTTGCGCTACAGTAAAATTGCGATAGAAGTAAGCTGTTAGCGTGCATCGGGTTAGCGTAAGCACAATAACTTTTTACTTTCAACTCATAATACCAGCGCAACCCAACTCACGCAAAACGTTTACTTTTAGAGCATTTAGCACTATAGCAAAAGCACAAAATACTGCTCCACTTATAATCTGGCTCTTCATAGCTACAGTAAAACTCATTCTCTGTACGAGTTCTCTGTTCCACTATACAAATGTTGGTCCTTTGTTTCAGTCACTCAGTGCTAATGTATTCTGGTCTAACTACGTTCCACTGTATGGTCCTCCTTTCAGATATTCTCTAGTTGCCTCTTTTGAGCACAAATATGGATAATGTAATAAGGTGTGTGTTCAATATTCTTTTATTGCAGTTGGCATACTCTGTATTTTGCATCTGTTTGTCTCATTATGGGAGCAGAGTCTGACCTCTGTTCCTTTTAGAGTTTGCTTTGTTTGGTCTTTAAAAAGGTGTTATTATGGCTACACACTTGTTCAATTCAGAGCTAATGTTCCATGTTAAATGCAGTTTCTCAACTGCTCGTAACTTTTAAATGTAGCAACAATATTACACAATTTAATTTTTAACATTCTGGTAAGGCTGTCATTACCTACAACCCTAACAGTCCATTCCTTTTAAAGTGCTAAAATGTGACTGCCAGAAGATACCAATCTAGCAAGCATATTTTCCCAAATTTATATGAGATCGAAGATAATCTCACTTTAAAGCTCCCACATCAGTTAATAAATTCTTTAGCTTGGAAAATGTACTTAAATTCTTTAATTCATTAGGCACCAGAGGTTTGAAAATGTTTTCATACTCTCGCCTTGTATTTAGACTATTTGACTTTATTTTTGAGTTCAGAATTACGCAAGGAAATGGCAAATATATATATATATATATATATATATATATATATATAGTTTTTTATCTCCCCCCATAATTTTAATGAATTTTGGTTTAACCATGAAAATAGCTTTCCAATGCAGCAACCAGAAATCTATCTCCTACTGATGAGTTCCAAAAAGAACGAAACAGGCTTGTCTAGTGAGTGATTTCTGGTTTGCTGTCATAATCCTGTTTAAAAGGATCGCTGTGTCAAAACAGTATTTTTGAAGCAAAAAAACTGAGAATTTGCATATCTAATTTGCATATCTTACCCACAATTCTCTTGTGCATTGGAAACATTGTATATTAAGAATTTCTGGGGGAAAGCAAGCGGGGATACTTGCCTAGATGTACTAATTTCCTATGCAAATATTTACATTGATTATATATATATATATATATATATATATATATATATATATATATATACATAATCATCTATCTATATAGGTATAAATATATATTGTACCAACAAACCATATATTATATATATATATATATATATATATATATATATATATATATAGTTATAGATATATACAGACATACAAAGAGCCGTGATAAACCCTTTTTTGCTTGCTCACAAATGTTATCGCACCACTTGTAATCTAGCCCTTAATGGATACAAAGCAAAACAATATTTGCCATATATGTCCAAAATGATTTAAGGTTTCCCTTTCACAGAACTCTAACAAAAGAACCTTCTCTTTAAAAGTACACTAAACCCATTTTTTTTCTTTAATGATTCAGATAGAGAATGAGATTTTAAGCAACTTTCTAATATACTCCTATTATCAAATTTTCTTTGTTCTCTTGCTATCTTTATTTAAAAAGTAGGAATCTAAAGCTTAAAAGTCAGACCATTTTGGTTCAGAACCTGGGTTATGCTTGCTTATTGGTTTGCTAAATGTAGCCACCAATAAGCAAGCGCTATCCAGGGTGCTGAACCTAAAATGGGCTGACTCCTAAGCTTTAAATTCCTGCTTTTTAAATAAAGCAAGAGAACAAAGAAAAATTTATAGTAGGAGAAAATGAGAAAGTTGCTTAAAATTGCATGCTCTATCTGAATTATTAAAGAAAATATGTGGGTTTAGTGTCCCTTTAAAGTTTAGTTCCTTAGTTCACACTGGTGATCTCAGTCTGACTGTTTTAGATGTACTTAGTAACAGGGAGATGATGTTATTGCTACAACAAAAAGCAAATATCATCCATTAGATATTAGTAACAGTGTAACGTGGTCACATAATGCTAGTGCTGTCAAAAAAACTATGGTGTGGTCACATAAGATTACATATACACAAAAAAAAACACATATACACATACACAAAAAAAAAAAGATCTGGCATTGTATAAGAACCACAATTCGCATAAAATCTGTAATTTTTTCCCCCTGTAGTGTTAGTTTAATTATTTCTTTGAAAAACCCAGGTATTGCTAAATTCCTTTACAGTATTTGATTCACAGAGCAGAACACAAGTAGAGGGGGCTATTGCAATACTTTTTTATTTAACTATTTATGTCAACCAATTTAGAACATTTAGTAACATTTGAAATGTTTTAGTCGATCAAATTAGTACTTTTTTGGTGTATGGTTAAAGGGACAGACTACTCCAGAATTTTTTTATTGTTTAAAAAGGATAGATTGTCCCTTTATTACCCATTCCCCAATTTGCATAAGAACGCTGTTATATATTAATATAACAGCGTTCTTATGCAAATTTTTACCTGTGTGATAACCTTGTATCTAAGCCTCTGCAGACTGCCCCCTTATCTCAGTTCTTTTGACAGAATTGCTTTTTAGCCAATCAGTGCTGACTCCTAGGTAAATCCATAGGAGTGAGCCCTATGTTATCTATATGGCACACATGGACTAGAGCTATCTAGCTGTGAAAAACTGTCCAAATGCAATGAGATAAGTGGTGGCCTTCAAGGGCTTAGAAATTAGCTTTTGAGCCTACCTAGGTTTAGCTTTCAACAAAGAATACAAAGAGAACAAAGAAAACTTGATAATAAAAGTAAATTGGAAAGTTGTTTAAAATTGCATGCCCTATCTGAATCGAGAACGTTTCATTTGACTAGTGCTGCATGTTAATATGTGCTTGGCCAATTTCCAAGAGCATGTTAACTTAAAGTGAAAATATCATAAAATGGTGAAATTCAGAATGTAATTTTGCTATTAAAGGGACAGTCTACACCAGATTTTTTTATTGTTTTAAAAGATAGATAATCCCTTTTTTACCCATTTCCCAGTTTTGCATAACCAACACAGTTATAATAATATACTTTTAACCTCTGTGATTATCTTGTATCTAAGCCTCTGCAAACTGCCCCTTTTTTCAGTTCTTTTGACAGACTTGCAGTGTAGCCAATCAGTGCCTGCTCCCAGATTACTACACGTGCATGAGCACAGTGTTATCTATATGAAATATGTGAACTAACACCCTCTAGTGGTGAAAAACTGTTAAAATGCAATCTGAAAGAGGTTGGCTTCAAGGTCTAAGAAATTAGCATATGAACCTCCTAGGTTAAGCTTTCAACTAAGAATACCAAGAGAACAAAGCAAAATTGGTGATAAAAGTAAATTGGAAAATTGTTTAAAATTACATGCTCTATCTGAATCATGAAAGTTTATTTTGGCCTAGACTGTCCCTTTAATATATAACCAAAGGAAAAAAGACGAGTACTGGAGCCAGGATGCCAGTACAAAGGTTTATTCAGGCTGGTAACAGTAGGACAAGGAAGCTGCTACTTTCTGACGCGTTTCACGCATGGGCACATGCGCCTTATCAGAGATATTAATATATAACAATCATTGCTTTGATATTACATTTATAGACCAGAACACCAATAAATAAATAACTGGAGCCCACCAAAAAAACCCCCCCAAAAAACAACAACATTTCTATGCATACACTCAAAAAATAATTACAAATGAAATGTCTATTTGCATGTAAAGTTTTGAAAAGATGTTCCAGCGCTATCTATTTTGTGACTCTGTAAATGAAGAATAGACAAATAAGTTTGCTATAAACTTGCTGTTATAAAGGATGTATTACCCTTTAGCATTCACAAAGTGCTTTTTTTGTTGCATTAAAAGCTTTTGATTGGTGCACACATGTGCCTCTCAATTAAACATGTGCAGAGTGAATGCACCAATCAGAGATAAGTATGATCCCATATTGACTTCATGAGAATAGTGTGGATTTCTTAGTTAACCCTTTTGTGCCAGGGTTAACGTGTCTACATCGGAACAACTGTTCCGATGTAAACAAATTGAAATCTCGCAATCGTGCACGTGATTTCAATGATGGGATTGCGTCAGGGGGGGCGTCCTTATGAAGCTAGGCACGCCCTCCAGACCGAAATCTCATCAGGAAAACGCCAGTGGCTTCAGGAAAGCCAAGCGGTTAGGACGTTGTATTGTGTCCTTCGGCGCTAAAGCCCAGCAAAATTCGGACAAAATACAACGTCCTAACGGCGTTAAAGGGTTAAAAAACCCAAACATAGAATACCTTCTTATCATATTATTCTGGAACTTTACAAGCCCAGAACCCTTTGCCCTGACATATCCCTTTAAGAACCTTACTTTATATAATCAACATTAGGTGAAATAGGTGGAGGCTCCATTTAACTGCAATTCATAGTGGCAAAGAATAGTATTTTTTTTTAATTGTTTGTGTTATTTGCTTATGATACTATCAACAAAGCCCGGGGTTAGGGGACTCACAATTGAGTTCTCAATTTCCTGCCTTTTGTATGTTTCAACAAACACATCAACTAAGGAATTTCCTGCATTTTGTGAATTGCTCCGATAATTTAAACATAAGATTTATTTTTCTTTAACCATTGACATGGACCTTTTTTTTTTAAACAGCATTTACTGCTACAACAATTTATATAAAGATATATAGAATTACTATGACAGTAATATTTATATATATATATATATATATATATATACAATATTCCAAATGGATCCCACACTCACTACTGAGACACAGCTTCCGGGGTGCACTTTAAATAATAGTATATCCAAATAAAGCAAGAAAGGCACTCTCCGTAATAAACACCAAACTTTACTTCAGGTGAACGTTTTCGTGGTTGCCCCCGTCCTCAGACCTTACAAAACAGACAGTGAGAAAACAATTTATGTGTTTTACCTGGTAATGATCCTGCTAGTGCGTGTGGCGTCCCTTCAGCGCAACTGCGCATGCGTGAGAGACCTTACAGAGGCCCTAGAGGGTCAAAAAGTCACCAAGGCAAAAATTGATTAAAAACAAATTTGAATAAAAACAAATAGCATAATCACAGGATCGCAAGAGACATAATGTATGTTATACAAATGTGAACAGAGTATTATATGATGTGCATTATGTATTATGTATAATTCTTGAGGGCTCGATGTCATAGCTATGTGTATGGTGCTGCTAAAGCAAAGATCAGGAATTTTACATTATTGAATTTTGCATGATTGATTGCCGGATTTTGTTTATGGTTGCTTTGCAACCTTATGTGAGGAATGAATTTGATAAGTGATTACCGATTTTAGCATGATTAGTTTTTGGTTGCTAAGCAACCTTATGTAAACAACCAAATGGTAAATGGATTACCGATTGTAGCGTGTTGAGGTTAGTTTTGCTCATGATTTCAGAATGGGATGCTTACATTGGTGTCATTAATGGCGAAGTCTTATGTGTGAGATATTTACACCGCACTTATCTTTGCTTTAGCAGCACCATACACATAGCTATGACATTGAGCCCTCAAGAATTATACATAATACATAATGCACATCATATAATACTCTGTTCACATTTGTATAACATACATTATGTCTCTTGCGATCCTGTGATTATGCTATTTGTTTTTATTCAAATTTGTTTTTAATTAATTTTTGCCTTGGTGAATTTTTGACCCTCTAGGGCCTCTGTAAGGTCTCTCACGCATGCGCAGTTGCCACACGCACTAGCAGGATCATTACCAGGTAAAACACATAAATTGTTTTCTCACTGTCTGTTTTGTAAGGTCTGAGGACGGGGGCAACCCCCGATAACGTTCACCTGCAGTAAAGTTTGGTGTTTATTACGGAGAGTGCCTTTCTTGCTTTATTTGGATATATATATATATATATATATATATATATATATATATATATATATATATATATATATATATATATAAAAAGATATATTTGTTTCTACATCGGTATTAAAACATTTTTTTGTTTACATCTGAGACCCTTTGGAAAATAAAACTCTAACTCCTTGACTTTAGCACAGCCATGCTTGAGAGCTCCTATTAACTAATTAATATGTTTACAAGTTTTATTAGCAATAAAGTTAAAGGTACATATTGTAAGTTACATATAAAAACCTTTTAACATTTGTGTTGTTGTAGATTGAGGTCAAAGAGTGGCTTCTGCTTGTCTATAAAAAGTAGGGTTGCTAAAGGGGACAGTCTACACCAGAATTTTTATTGTTTTAAAAGATAGATAATCCCTTTATTACCCATTCCCCAGTTTTGCATAACCAACACAGTTATATTAATATACTTTTTACCACTGTGATTATCTTGTATCTAAGCCTCTGCAAACTGCCCCTTTATTTCAGTTCTTTTGACAGACTTGCACTTTAGGCAATCATTCCTGACTCCTAGTTAACTCCACGTGCGTGAGCACAATGTTATCTATATGAAACACATGAATTAACACCCTCTAGTGGTAAAAAACTGTCAAAATGCATTCAGATAAGAGACGGTCTTCAAGGTCTAGGAAATTAGCATATGAACCTCCTAGGTTTAGCTTTCAACTAAGAATACCAAGAGAACAAAGCAAAATTGGTGATAAAAGTAAATTGGAAAGTTGTTTAAAATGACATACCCTATCTGAATCATGAAAGTTTATTTTGGACTAGACTGTCCCTTTAATATTCTTTATTTTGTAAATTCATGTTTTGTGATTTTATACAAGGTTTCATACAAGGTTTCATTGCTTGAGATCTTGTTTTCTTATCTATATGTATAATAATCTATGATAGTATCCTAACATGTTGATTGTTTTGCATTCTCTCTGTAATATTTTGATTTAAATCCTCAATAAAACATATAAAAAAATGGGTTATTGTGGTTGTCCCTTTATAATCACATAAAATAAGTTCATGAGCTATGTAATACGATTGCCCATTAAGCCCTCAAAAGTTCTAACAACTTGAAAGCAGAGTCTTACCCTCTTATTTGAGGTGATTGACAGGCCCTGCTCTTGCACAATTGGTCGCATGAGAGCAGGGGCAAGATTGTTTAACAGCGTAAATCGTTGTGTAATTGCTGCATTGCAAGTGGAAATTGTGGGCAGCTTGATCAATTTTTCACCAAAGAATCACTTTCGAAAGGAATATCTTGTAATTGGCCAATATTATGTGTACTCAACTTGTTCTTCTTCTAATTAAATAAATAAGTAAAAAAAATAAAACAAGCAAATAATGAAATAAATGATTAATAAATAAATAAACATAGACTTTGGATTATTTTGTAAAATCAGTAAACTGAAATATAAAATATTTACTCGTTAAAACCCCCCCCAAAAAAAAACCATTGCAATATACATTAATTTTTTTTTTTTTTTGCTTTCTTTTCGTGTTAAATATCTTACTATTGGGTAAAATTATGCTTGTCCTAGAGAGGCTGCAAAGCAATTTGCCTAAACCAGCTACATTCTAAATAGGGATTGCTTAGGGAAGTGGACAAACATTTTTTTAAAGCTATCCCTAACTGGCCACGATTGCGAGAGATAAGAAAAAAAATCTCTCCAAAGTTGGTAAATCATTAACAAAGCTTTTGAAACATTTATTTTGTGTATGGGTCTTTTGTAATTCAGTACTTGAGTTCTAATAAAAAAACTATACCTATATAGTAAATGTAGCCAAATGTTTGTTTTTATGAAATGCTTGAGACATGGGTTTCTCCAAATATGTGTAAGATTGCTGCCCCCTTTAAAATGTTTTTGTGTGGTGTTTGCTGAGATTCAAACTTTTAATCCACAGCTTCCCATTGGAAGAAGTTATTGGTAGCTGCGTGTTATCGGATGGATGAAGATAGAAGATGCCGTCTGGATGAAGACTTCTGCCCGGTTGGATGAAGACGTCGGCCCGCTTGGATGAAGACTTCTGCCGGATTCGATGAGAACTTCTGCCGCTTGGATGAGGATGGATGTCGGCTCTTTAGAAACTGTAAGTGGATCTTCGGGGGTTAGTGTTAGGCTTTTTTCAAGGGTTTATTGGGTGGGTTTTAATATTAGATTAGGGTTTGGGCTTTTGAAAAAGAGCTAAATGCCCTTTTAAGGGCAATGCCCATACAAATGCCCTTTTCAATGCAATGGGGAACTTAGGTTTTTTTAGATTAGGTTTTTATTTAGGGGGTTGGTTGTGTGGGTGGTGGGTTTTACTGTTGGGGGTTGTTTGTATTTTTTATTTACAGGTAAAAGAGCTGATTTCTTTGGGGCAATGCCCCGCAAAAGGCCCTTTTAAGGGCTATTGGTAGTTTATTGTAGGCTAGGTTTTTTTTATTTTGGGGGGGCTTTTTTATTTTCATAGGGTTCTTAGATTAGGTGTAATTAGTTTAAATATTTGATAATTTATTTTTTATTTTGTGTAACAGTGTTTTTTTTTTTTTGTAACTTAGTGTTTGTTATTTTGTGTAACTTAGTTGTTAGTTTTTTGTAACTTTGTAATTTGTAATAGTAGGTTTAAATAATTTGAGTAGGGTTAGGTTTTTAAATATATAATATATTTAATTTGTAGTTTAATGTAATGTTAGTATAACAGTTAGGGTAGGTTAATTATTAGTTTAATATAGTTTAATGTAATTTTAGTCTAATAGTTAGGGTAGGCTAAATAATAGTTTAATTTAAATCTAAAGGTAAGTTTAAATTTATTATAAGATAGGGATGAGTTCATATTTAATATAAAGTTAGCGGGTTGTTAGGTTTAGGGGTTAATAGATTAATTTAGTTTATGGCGATGTGGGGGGCTGGTGGTTTAGGGGTTAATAGGTTTAGTAAGTAGTAGTGATGTGGGAGGCCAGGGGTTTAGGGGTTAATACATTTATTTAGTTGCGGTGGGCTCCAGGAGCGGCGGGATAGGGGTTAATACTTTTATGTAGGTGGCGGCGGTGTCAGAACGGCAGATTAGGGGTTAATAACATTATGTAGGTGGCGGAGGTGTAGGGGTGGCAGATTAGGGGTTAATAACATAATGTAGGTGGCGGCGGGGTCCGGGAGCGGCGGGATAGGGGTTAATAACTTTATTTAGTTGCGGCGGGGTCCGGGAGTGGCGGGATAGGGTTATTAACTTTATTTAGTTGCGGCGGGTCTGGGAGCGGCGGGATAGGGGTTAAACAGTTTAGTATAGTGGCAGTGTTTAGTGACAGTATATAAATAAAGCTGTGAAAAAAACGAATAGCAGCGAGATTGATGACTGTTAGTTAACAACAGTCCTGTTGCTTTTTTGTTAAATATGGAGAGCGTATTCAGATCCGCGGCAGTGATGTTAGGCGATATCAGGCGAGCGTATTGGTGCCGTCGAATGCAAGTAAGTTGACGGCTTGATAAGTAGGCCTCTAAGTGTAGCCCCTCATCTCTCTTATATGTTCATTGCTGCCAGTGTCTTTGTGCCTCCTGATTATGCTGATGCTGGCATAAGGTGGAGGAAAAGGAGAAGCAACAAGAGAAGTTGTGGTTGTGCCTAAGAGGCTATGAAGGTTAGAATATCTAGCTGTGCCAGGAGAAAGCTTGTGGACAGGGCAGCTATACTATCAAAAATGAAATATCCCAGGGAAAAAAAGGCTACAAGAAATAGCAGATACTATTTAGGCCCCTGTGTGAAGCGCTATCATTAGAGAGGCCTTAGGTGGTCACCTATTTGGCCTAACACTAGGGTCCACCTATGGTCATGGCCGAGAGCCGAAACATGTAAGCCTTTGGTGTCACGCACACACACCCTGGCTTTGTCCTCCACTGTTGCCAGTTTTGTTTGGCTTTTAAGCTTGACTATCTAATAAATTTGAACTTTCAAAGAAATTACTTTGTTGGATCCTGTCTTTCACTTTATCTACTACTGTTCACCAGCTGTGGATCCACCTATATCCCTCTCTAGTAGTTGTAACCCCGGGTGAAGACTGAGCCCCGCCCCCCGACCGGAGTCCCAGGATACTTCACGTCTGACGTCTGCAGTGACGAATTGGAGGAGTGAGCTGCTCTGAGGCTTCTGTAGCCTGCGCCAGATGTTTGGAGCGACACGCTCACCGACACAGTTTCAGTCTGTAAATGTACAGGTCCCCGGCAAGCTCAGCATAGTATCCTTGGACGGCCAGCAGAGGATTCGCTTGGGGGTGAGTGCGGCTGAATCTGGTAAGTCCCGGGCACAACGCTTTTTGTCATAGACATTTGTATATATTCGGATGGTATGTTGGAGTAACAACCACTCTCCTCTTCACTGTTGTTTATATGCAAATAGCATACACAGAACATTTTAGAGGCACAGAGGCCCATTTATCAAGCTCCGGATGGAGCTTGAGGGCCCGTGTTTCTGGCGAGTCTTCAGACTCACCAGAAACACCAGTTATGAAGCAGCGGTCTAAAGACCGCTGCTCCATAACCCTGTCCGCCTGCTCTGATGAGGCGGACAGGAATCGCCACAATTCAACCCGATCGAGTACGATCGGGTTGATTGACACCTCCCTGCTGGCGGCCCATTGGCCGCGAGTCTGCAGAAAGCGGCGTTGCACCAGCAGCTCTTGTGAGCTGCTGGTGCAATGCTGAATATAGAGAGCGTATTGCTCTCCGCATTCAGCGATGTCTGTCGGACCTGATCCGCACTGTCGGATCAGGTCCGACAGACATTTGGTAAATCGGCCTCACAGTGTTGTTCACTACATGTTGATTTAAATATTTTTGGATGTTCACAAATTTTTGATTAGGAAAATGATTGCGTTTATAAAGTTAGAGTGTCATGGTTTTCTCCTCACAGTTTAAAGGGACACTGAATTCAGAAAACAAAAAAGTACAATACTTGTAATAAAAGAATTACTTAATTAGCATGTTTTGCATTATATGGGGTATATTTATTAATGTGCGAGTGGACATGATACGTGTGCGAGTGGACATGATATGTGTGCGAGTGGACATGATACGTGTGCGAGTGGACATGATACGTGTGCGAGTGGACATGATACGTGTGCGAGTGGACATGATACGTGTGCGAGTGGACATGATACGTGTGCGAGTGGATATGATACGTGTGCGAGTGGACATGATACGTGTGCGAGTGGACATGATACGTGTGCGAGTGGACATGATACGATGTAGCATATCATGTCCGCTGCACATCGATAAATGCTGAAATTGCACCAATTGTGAACTGCTGGTGCAATGCTTCCACCTGCAGATTTGCCGCTAGCAGGGGGTGTCAATCAACCCGATCGTATTCAATCGGTTTGATTTCTGTCCGCCGCCTCAGAGCAGGCAGACAAGTTATGGAGCAGCGGTCCTAACACATTGACCCTTATATATATTAAAAAGTCTGCAGCAAAAGTTGTTACATTTGAGAGTGAACAGGCCTGTATTGTCATTTTTCCTCAGAGCTCACTATTTTCCTACGCTCCCTAGCCATCTGTAGTAGGTGTCCAGAGCCCTCTAACCGGCAGCCAGACATCAGTTTTTATAACAGTACTAGCTGTGCAGAGTATACTACACACAGCAAAGAAAGAAACTGTTTTCTGTCTTACGTTTGATAGACCAGCTTTGCAGTCGATTAGTATTCCGGCACAGGGTTACCTCGGCAACAAAGAAGTCTCTGCAGTGAGGGCAGATGAAATGTACGTTCTTATATTGCTCCCTGACAATTCATCTAAATTAACTTACCCTGACAAGTTGCTGCTTTCTATGATGTACACAATACTGTGCACAAATAGTACTATTACAACAGTATGTAACTTTGTACGTGTTCTGTACCCCGTTAGGGAGCGTAGAAAAATAGTAAGTTGAATGAAGGATACATTAGTAATTACAACGCTCATAACAGGAAATGACAACACAGGTAAGTTCACTTCTTTAGCTGCAAAATTTGCTATACATACTGTATATATTGCAAAAAGACTAAAATACAATTTTTTTTATATAGTTGTCTTTTGATTTCTGTTTGTTTTTAGCCATATTTATATATTTAAAAGTTTGTTATGTATATATTTTGAGAAACGTTTTATATATATATATATATATATATATATATATATACTGTATATAATTTTCCATCAGGGATAAGCACAGTCTTACAAAATGACAACTGCCAGGGTGCACTTTATATACACATTGAAGCTTCCATCACAGAAAAAAGGCACTCGCTGGTCTTCGTCAAATATGAAATTTATTACAGAAAATTAGGTTAGAGACATAACGTTTCGGTGTATCATTACACCTTTGTCAAATGTCAAAAACAAGAACAAACAACGTATCCCCAAAGAGACTCATAACCCCATATACTAACAACCGCTTTATATACCTTTAAAATCAACCTGGTATATAAAGGTATATAAAGCGGGTGTTAGTATGTGGGGATACGTTGTTTGTTCTTGTTTTTGACATTTGTCAAAGGTGTAATGATACACCGAAACGTTATGTCTCTAACCTAATTTTCTGTAATAAATTTCATATTTGACGAAGACCAGCGAGTGCCTTTTTTCTGTGATGGAAGCATATATATATATATATATATATATATATATATATACTGTATATATATATATATATATATATATATATATATATATATATATATATATATATATATATATATATATATATATATATTAAGGAAAAATATTTATAGCTCATTAAATGACTTTTAGAGATTCCAGACATTTCAGATTTTTTTTATAGTAAGTATGTTTTTAACATTTAGAATTTATAGTAGTACTTCTGTCGTGTAGATTTAAAACTTGTGAAAGGGACTTGGCTATAGATCTGCATTGCCAAAGTATACACTTTGGAATGAACAATAAACTCTATAACTACAAGCTTGGGAATTGCGAGTCAAAAGCAAAATAAACATTCAAATTCTAATAAAACGTATGTGCACCTAAAATGTAAGCTTATGCGTAAGTAAAAATACTGTAGCAATCAGAAATAGGTATTAAACTCTATATTAACCTCCAGTAAAATGGTTACACATGCATTATAAAAGTATGCAATTATACATTTTATTTTGTCTACTTTTCATGTATTTTAGAGGGATATTAAACTCACTTTAGTCTCCTCTTAAAATATTTAAGGAACGTTAAACAACATTGCAATATACATTAATTATTTTGCCTGTTTTTTTGTAAAATACCTTTCAAAAGTGTGCTTGCTAAATCCTTTCTTCATACTTAAATATGGCATATTCTGGCACTGCAACTACAAGTGGCGTGCACCAGACTCAATCCAGATTCAATAAGTGGGAGGAGGCAGGGTAAGTGCAATCCGTGTGACTCAGGGAGTAATCTCTATAGTAAGACAGACATCCAGCTGGAATCGTCCACAGTCCCAATTCAAAACAGACAATAAAAATCACTATAAAGTCTGTCCTTACGTCATTGAGAAAGGCGAGAGCCGAAACGCGTATGTTTGAGAGTTATCAGTACTATGTACTATGGCTTTATTTTTGTTTCCTAATATGGTATTTTTGTTTTTAACGCTTTTTCAATAAATTATGGATTTTGTATCATAAGGACGGATTCTATGGTGATTTTTATATTCTGGCCCTGCAACATTTTACACAGTGATTGCAGACCTTCCAACATTTGTGGCTAAGATTGAGGGACACAAGAGGTTGATAGTAGCCTGTTACCATGTTGTTGGTGGAGTCATTTTTGGAGGGGGGGGATCATGGGTGGTATTCTGGGTGGTCTGTGGGGGTGTTTCTGGGTGTTCCCTGGGTGGGGATAAGGGAAATTCTGTAAAGAGGGACATATGACTGTCACAAAGGGACAGAGCTCAGAATCAGGGACTGTCCCTCTCAAATAGGGACAGTTGGGAGGTCTTGATTGGATAGTTCAGATGAAAAGCTCCTTTACATTGGTACCTAACTGGTCACAGCAAAGTAAACAAAGAACATGAATGCCACGAGAAATTTCATGAGGTGCATCCTTGAACTACTTTAATTTGCAAAACATAAGATTATTTAAGATAATAAAAAACAAAAGTACAGCCAAAATTCAAGGCAAAACATTTAATACAAAAATAGAGCTTACAGACAGGGCCTTATGATATAAAATTTGTCAGCATAAGGAAATGTATCATACTCACCCTCACATGGGCAGACCTCATGGAATTATCTAAGAAAAGGGGCAGGACCAAGAATTTCTTGCAAATTACACGTGTAGCTCCTGTAGTAAGTAATGAAGCTCACTAGAATGTAGATTCTTGCAGGGAAGAGTAAATGTGACAGGGAGCGCCTGGCACTAATGGCAATATTTTTTTTAAGCGTATACAAATATCAAATGATGCTTTTTTCAGTGTTATTTACCTTGCGTGTGTTTCTTGTTTAGTAAACATAAGTGCACTGCATATTTTGAATCAAACTCACCAGCCTACATTTGACAAGATGAAATTGCGAGACCTTCAGGAATATTATGCTGCTTTAGATCATTCCAAAAAGAAACTTCACACATGCCCCATGAACACCCTGTTCAGCCCAATAACCAAAGCTACAAGACTTGTTTCACAATAGGAATAAAAGGAACCAGTCAAATTTTGACTTCTTGCTTACGTCAATTGATTTTTGGTAAAATACAGTGTACCTTAAATACGTGTTTACCCTTTACATTGAATACAAATTTCTTCCATGTAATTTTAGGATCATTAGTACGGTATAATGTAAATCCGCATCTTGCAGCTAGTGCCTATTTGTATGTGTACTGTTTATACAATTTTTAAACACAGCATGATTCTGATTTTAAACTCAACAACTTTTTGACATACTATGTGGTATGTATGTACCAGTTTTTTTATTTGTAATATTTATATTAATAATTCTTATCAGAAACTGTATATATGAGTGTAACACTTTATTTTAATGTACTTATGTTGTGTTTGCTGCATATTTTTTTTACCCCCTACACTTTACACTAGGGGGTAGTAAGACCGCTGCTCCTTAACTTGTCCCCAACCTTATAGGTGGCGGACTGCAATCATCCCGATCCGATCGGGATGATTGTCACCCCCTGCTAGCGGCCGATTGGCCGTGAATGTGTAGGAGGCGGCATTGCACAAGCATTTAACAAGAAATGCTTGTGCAATGTTAAATGCCAACAGCGTATGCAAACGGCATTTATCAATGTCGGGTGGACATGATTCACAAGAGCGAATCATGTCTGCCCAACATATATTTAATTGACCCGTAGGTCTTAGTCACTCTTACCTGATGAGCACAACTTATGTTTACTCTCAAGCGCCCCTGTTTACTTTTAATTTGTAATACGTGCAAAAGTTAGCACAGTCACAATATTGCTTATCACGACCCGCAATATATTTAGCGTGCCACTTGTAATCTAGTCATAAATGCTTTTATTTTAATATTTAAATTTGTTCATTTTATAACTTTTTTTAAATTATGATTTTTCTGAGCCTTTTTGTAACGCACGCATCTCCTTCACTTACTTAAATTCAGGGAACACCCCTTTATGAGATTCACTATTCTCATAGTAAAATAAGCCTTTAGAGAGTTCCACCTGGGGTTTCACAGTACTGGTGAGATTTCTTGCAAACCCAGAGACAAAATTTAACAACATCTGGGCAGCAGAGAAAGGACCATAACTCACATAAGAAACAGAGAAAAACTGTAATCTTTCTTCCTTTTAATTAATGAAAATTTCAATTTAATTTAGTTACAATTTTAAGGGGTCGGACTGACATGGAAGAAGTAAGCTCTATTTATATCTGCGCTAGTGAGCTGTAATAATCTCACACAACATATGTATGGTAATGTTTGCCATACTGGTAGCAACTCAGCAAGATCTAAAGAGAGAAAATAAACACAATATCAAGAATAAGATAATTCCCAATGAGGTGGTTGATATGAAACTTGAGCGAATGTTGATTTGGTCGGTATTACTCTTTGGAGAAGAGCACTTAAAGGGGAAATTTCTGTAAAATTGTTTATAATACGTTTGTATGGTAAAGCTTATATACTCTTTTTGGCAACTTGTAGAGCAACAAATATTTAAATCTAGAGAAGATTAATGTAAAATGTATTATGAAGTATTTGCTGTTTATTTTGACAACTGTACGTCATACATTCCCACTAATGTCTTGTAAATGCATGCTATTTCTCCAACATTGGTGTGTCCGGTCCGCGGCGTCATCCATACTTGTGGGATATTCTCTTCCCCAACAGGAAATGGCAAAGAGTCCCAGCAAAGCTGGTCACATGATCCCTCCTAGGCTCCGCCCACCCCAGTCATTCTCTTTGCCGTTGCACAGGCAACATCTCCACGGAGATGGTTAAGAGTTTTTTTGGTGTTTAAATGTAGTTTTTATTCTTCTATCAAGTGTTTGTTATTTTAAAATAGTGCTGGTATGTACTATTTACTCTGAAACAGAAAAGGATGAAGATTTCTGTTTGTAAGAGGAAGATGATTTTAGCAGACAGTAACTAAAATCGATTGCTGTTTCCACATAGGACTGTTGAGATGAAGTAACTTCAGTTGGGGGAAACAGTTAGCAGACTTTTCTGCTTAAGGTATGACTAGCCATATTTCTAACAAGACTGTGTAATGCTGGAAGGCTGTCATTTCCCCTCATGGGGACCGGTAAGCCATTTTCTTAGTCAAAAACAAACAGAATAAAGGGCTTATTATGGGCTAAAAAACTGGTAGACATTTTTATGGGCTAAATCGATTGCTTTATTTGTGCATATTATTCAGATTTAGGCTAATAATTGGCATTTATAATCTTGGGGAACGTTTATAAAACGGCAGGGACTGTACTGGACACCTTTTTCAGTCAGGGGGCCTTTCTAGTCATAGAAAAATATATAAAAATATAATTAGTGCGCCAACGGTCTAGATGTTGCTAACACTATAAATGTGATTATAAAGTGTATATAGAAAAGACAATCAAATAGTGATGGTTGCAAAAATAAAACTAAATAAAATTAAATAAAGTGATTCCTAGGTCAAAACTCAAATAACATTGAATGCTAGTGAATTAATGTGATCTTAACAATATACTCCTTATCATAAAAGGGGTACTAACATTAAAATGCAAAGCAATGGTCATTAGTAGACACAATGATATAGTGTTATCATCCCAAAAACAAAGTTCTTATGATTATAAATGTGGTGGGTGTATTGTCCAAATCACAGGAGGCAAGCACTTCTTCAAACGATCCCTGTTGGTGGCCCAGGGGTAGATACTAGATAGAAAAGGAGATAAAAGAAGGCGCCAACATAGTGCGATTACCAATGAGATGGGACACGCAGTGCAAGTAAAATCATATACTCACAGGATAACGGACACTTGAAAAGTGTCACAAGTGCATCCTGGACCCTCAGAGTCTTCCAGCTAACTCCCACTCCACTGTGGTAGTAAGAAACCGCTCGTCACTGCCAATCGAGGTAGCTAAGCTGGTGGTCTCAGCTACGCTGGTGGTCTTGGCACGCTGACATTTGCATCTGAAAATAATAAGTAGAATCAGGAGTGATCGCTAATAATATTACAGATTCTCCCCAAGAGTCTGTGGCACGGGGAGAAGCACAATACTGGTTTCAGGGATTAGAGAAGCTGTAGTTTGTCAGGTGGTTACAGTGAAAAGACACTGAGAGGGAGGAGGAAGGATACACATTAAAGGTAGCAACTACGTACTCAGCATATTGAGATCTACTTATTATTTTCAGATGCAAATGTCAGCGTGCCAAGACCACCAGCGTAGCTGAGACCACCAGCGTAGCTACCTCGATTGGCAGTGACGAGCGGTTTCTTACTACCACAGTGGAGTGGGAGTTAGCTGGACGACTCTGAGGGTCCAGGATGCACTTGTGACACTTTTCAAGTGTCTGTTATCCTGTGAGTATATGATTTTACTTGCACTGCGTGTCCCATCTCATTGGTAATTGCACTATGTTGGCGCCTTCTTTTATCTCCTTTTCTTTCTAGTCATAGACTGAGCCTCATTTTCGCGCCATTAATGCGCAGTTGTTTTTTGAGAGCAGGGCATGCAGATGCATGTGTGAGGATCTAAGAATCTCTGAAAAAGCTTTTAGAAGGCGTCATTTGGTATCGTATTCCCCTCAGGGCTTGGTTGGGTCTTAGCAAAGACTATATCTGGGACTGTATAGGGGTTAAATTGAAAAACGGCTCCGGTTCCGTTATTTTAAGGGTTAAAGCTCTGAAATTTGGTGTGCAATACTTTTAAGGCTTTAAGACACTGTGGTGAAATTTTGGTAATTTTTGAACAATTCCTTCATACTTTTTCACATATTTAGTAATAAAGTGTTTTCTGTTTGAAATTTAAAGTGACAGTAACGGTTTTATTTTAAAACGTTTTTTGTGCTTTGTTGACAAGTTTAAGCCTGTTTAACATGTCTGTACCTTCAGATAAGCTATGTTCTATATGTATGAAAGCCAATGTGTCTCCCCATTTAAATTTATGTGATAATTGTGCCATAGCGTCCAAGCAAAGTAAGGACAGTACTGCCACAAATAATGATATTGCCCAAGATGAATACTCAAATGAGGGGAGTAAACATGATAGTACATCATCTCCTACTGTGTCTACACCAGTTTTGCCCATGCAGGAGGCCCCTAGTACATCTAGTGCGCCAATACTTATTACCATACAACAATTAACGGCTGTAATGGATAACTCCATAGCAAATCTTTTATCCAAAATGCCTACTTATCAGAGAAAGTGCGATTGCTCTGTTTTAAACACTGAAGAGCAAGAGGACGCTGATGATAATTGTTCTGTCATACCCTCACACCAATCTGAAGGGGCCATGAGGGAGGTTTTGTCTGAGGGAGAAATTTCAGATTCAGGAAAAATTTCTCATCAAGCTGAACCTGATGTTGTGACATTTAAATTTAAATTAGAACATCTCCGCGCACTGCTTAAGGAGGTGTTATCTACTCTGGATGATTGTGAAAATTTGGTCATTCCAGAGAAATTATGCAAGATGGACAGGTTCCTAGAGGTTCCGGTGCCCCCCGACGCTTTTCCTATACCCAAGCGGGTGGCGGACATAGTAAATAAAGAGTGGGAAAAGCCCGGCATACCTTTTGTTCCTCCCCCTATATTTAAGAAATTATTTCCTATGGTCGACCCCAGAAAGGACTTATGGCAGACAGTCCCCAAGGTCGAGTGGGCAGTTTCTACTCTAAACAAACGCACTACTATTCCTATCGAAGATAGTTGTGCTTTCAAAGATCCTATGGATAAAAAATTGGAAGGTTTGCTTAAAAAGATTTTTGTACAGCAAGGCTACCTTCTACAACCAATTTCATGCATTGTTCCTGTCACTACGGCAGCGTGGTTCTGGTTCGAGGAACTAGAAAAGTCGCTCAGTAGAGAAACTCCATATGAGGAGGTTATGGACAGAGTTCACGCACTTAAATTGGCTAACTCTTTTATTTTAGATGCCGCTTTGCAATTAGCAAAATTAGCGGCGAAAAATTCAGGGTTTGCTATCGTGGCGCAGAGCGCTTTGGCTAAAGTCTTGGTCAGCGGATGTGTCATCCAAGGCAAAATTGCTTAACATTCCTTTCAAAGGTAAAACTTTATTTGGACCTGATTTGAAAGAGATTATTTCAGACATCACTGGGGGAAAGGGCCACGCCCTTCCACAGGATAGGTCTTTTAAGGCTAAAAATAAGCCTAATTTTCGTCCCTTTCGCAGAAATGGACCAGCCTCTAATTCTGCATCCTCTAAGCAAGAGGGTAATGCCTCACAACCCAAACCAGCCTGGAAACCAATGCAAGGCTGGAACAAGGGTAAGCAGGCCAAGAAGCCTGCCGCTGCTAACAAAACAGCATGAAGGAGTAGCCCCCGATCCGGGACCGGATCTGGTGGGGGGCAGACTCTCTCTCTTTGCTCAGGCTTGGGCAAGAGATGTTCAGGATCCTTGGGCGCTAGAAATAGTTTCTCAAGGTTATCTCCTGGAATTCAAGGAACTACCCCCAAGGGGAAGGTTCCACAAGTCTCAATTATCCTCAAACCAAATAAAGAGACAGGCATTCTTACATTGTGTAGAAGACCTGTCCAATAGAGGAACAATCTGTTCGTAGTTCCCAAAAAAGAGGGAACGTTCAGACCAATTTTGGATTTGAAGATCCTAAACAAATTTCTCAGGGTACCATCGTTCAAAATGGAAACTATTCGAACGATTCTACCCACCATCCAGGAAAGTCAATTTATGACTACCGTGGATCTAAAGGATGCGTACCTACATATCCCTATCCACAAGGAACATCATCAGTTCCTAAGGTTCGCTTTTCTGGACAAACATTACCAGTTTGTGGCTCTTCCATTCGGATTAGCCACTGCTCCAAGGATTTTCACAAAGGTGCTAGGGTCCCTTCTAGCGGTTCTAAGACCAAGGGGCATTGCAGTAGTACCTTACTTGGATGACATTCTAATACAAGCGTCGTCCCTGTCAAAGGCAAAGGCTCATACGGACATCGTTCTAGCCTTTCTCACATCTCACGGATGGAAGGTGAACAAAGAAAAGAGTTCTCTGTCCCCGTCAACAAGAGTTCCCTTCTTGGGAACAATAATAGATTCCTTAGAAATGAGGATTTCTAAGTGTTTCATTCTGTTCCTCGTCCTTCCATAGCGCAGTGCATGGAAGTAATAGGATTGATGGTTGCAACAATGGACATAGTTCCTTTTGCACGAATTCATCTAAGACCATTACAACTGTGCATGCTCAAACAGTGGAATGGGGATTATACAGACTTGTCTCCAATGATTCAAGTAGATCAAAAGACCAGAGATTCACTCCGTTGGTGGCTGACCCTGGACCATCTGTCTCAGGGAATGAGCTTCCGCAGGCCAGAGTGGGTCATTGTCACGACCGACGCCAGTTTAGTGGGCTGGGGTGCGGTCTGGGAATCCCTGAAAGCTCAGGGTCTATGGTCTCGGGAGGAGTCTCTTCTCCCGATAAACATTCTGGAACTGAGAGCGATATTCAATGCTCTCAGAGCTTGGCCTCAACTAGCAAAGGCCAAATTCATAAGGTTCCAATCAGACAACATGACAACTGTTGCTTATATCAATCATCAAGGGGGAACAAAGAGTTCCCTGGCGATGAAAGAAGTGACCAAAATAATTCAATGGGCGGAGGATCACTCCTGCCACTTGTCTGCGATCCACATCCCAGGAGTGGAAAATTGGGAAGCAGATTTTCTGAGTTGTCAGACTTTTCATCCTGGGGAGTGGGAACTCCATCCGGAAATCTTTGCCCAAATAACTCAATTATGGGGCATTCCAGACATGGATCTGATGGCGTCTCGTCAGAACTTCAAGGTTCCTTGCTACGGGTCCAGATCCAGGGATCCCAAGGCGACTCTAGTAGATGCACTAGTAGCACCTTGGACTTTCAACCAGGAGAGGGCCTCAGTGATCTTGATAGCTCCTGCGTGGCCACGCAGGACTTGGTATGCAGACCTGGTGAATATGTCATCGGCTCCACCATGGAAGCTACCTTTGAGACAGGACCTTCTTGTTCAAGGTCCATTCGAACACCCAAATCTGGTCTCCCTCCAACTGACGGCTTGGAGATTGAACGCTTGATTCTATCAAAGCGTGGGTTTTCAGATTCGGTGATAGATACTCTGGTTCAGGCCAGAAAACCTGTAACTAGAAAAATTTACCATAAAATATGGAAAAAATATATCTGTTGGTGTGAATCCAAAGGATTCCCATGGAATAAGATAAAAATTCCTAAGATTCTCTCCTTTCTTCAAGAAGGTTTGGAGAAAGGATTATCTGCAAGTTCTCTAAAGGGACAGATCTCTGCTTTATCTGTCTTACTACACAAAAGACTGGCAGCTGTGCCAGATGTTCAAGCATTTGTTCAGGCTCTGGTTAGGATCAAGCCTGTTTACAGACCTTTGACTCCTCCCTGGAGTCTAAATCTAGTTCTTTCAGTTCTTCAAGGGGTTCCGTTTGAACCCTTACATTCCATAGATGTTAAGTTACTATCTTGGAAAGTTTTGTTTTTGGTTGCAATTTCTTCTGCTAGAAGAGTTTCAGAGTTATCTGCTCTGCAGTGTTCTCCTCCTTATCTGGTGTTCCATGCAGATAAGGTGGTTTTGCGTACTAAGCCTGGTTTTCTTCCTAAAGTTGTTTCTAACAAAAATATTAACCAGGAGATAGTTGTACCTTCTTTGTGTCCGAATCCAGTTTCAAAGAAGGAACGTTTGTTACACAATTTGGACGTTGTCCGTGCTCTAAAGTTCTATTTAGAGGCTACTAAAGATTTCAGACAAACATCTTCCTTGTTTGTTGTTTATTCGGGTAAAAGGAGAGGTCTAAAAGCGACTTCTACCTCTCTTTCCTTTTGGCTTAAAAGCATTATCCGATTGGCTTATGAGACTGCCGGACGGCAGCCTCCTGAAAGAATCACAGCTCACTCCACTAGGGCTGTGGCTTCCACATGGGCCTTCAAGAACGAGGCTTCTGTTGACCAGATATGTAAGGCAGCGACTTGGTCTTCACTGCACACTTTTGCCAAATTTTACAAATTTGATACTTTTGCTTCTTCGGAGGCTATTTTTTGGGAGAAAGGTTTTGCAAGCTGTGGTGCCTTCCGTTTAGGTGACCTGATTTGCTCCCTCCCTTCATCCGTGTCCTAAAGCTTTGGTATTGGTTCTCACAAGTAAGGATGACGCCGTGGACCGGACACACCAATGTTGGAGAAAACAGAATTTATGCTTACCTGATAAATTACTTTCTCCAACGGTGTGTCCGGTCCACGGCCCGCCCTGGTTTTTTAATTAGGTCTGATGAATTATTTTCTCTAACTACAGTCACCACGGTACCATATGGTTTCTCCTATATATATTTCCTCCTGTCCGTCGGTCGAATGACTGGGGTGGGCGGAGCCTAGGAGGGATCATGTGACCAGCTTTGCTGGGACTCTTTGGCATTTCCTGTTGGGGAAGAGAATATCCCACAAGTAAGGATGACGCCGTGGACCGGACACACCGTTGGAGAAAGTAATTTATCAGGTAAGCATAAATTCTGTTTTTCTAGATGAAAAAAGATGAGACATTTTGAAAAATAAATGGACTTATATATTGTTATAGGGATACTATACCCAAATTATTTCTTTCATTATTAAGATAGACCATGCAATTTTAAGCAACTTTCTAATTTACTCCTGCTATTAATTTTTCTTCTTTCTCTTGCTATCTTAATTTAAAAAGCAGGAATGTAAAGTCTAGGAGCCAGACCATTTTAGATAGCGCTTGCTTATTGGTTGCTACATTTAGCCACCAATCAGCAAGCATTACCCAGGTTCTGAACCAAAAATGGGCCGGCTCTAAAGCTTTACATTCCTGCTTTTTAAATAAAGATAGCAAGATATAATGAAGAAAAAATGATAATAGGAAAAAAATAGAAAGTTGCTTAAAATTGCATGCTCTATCTGAATCATTAAATAAACAATTTGGGTTTAGTGTCCCTTTAATATGAGAGCTGTGATTAAATGCATGTTTACTAAGAAATGTTTTAAGAAAAATGCTATTCATGCCACAGCTTATGGGTTAAGTTGAAAGTAATGTATGTGCCCGTTCTCAGCGGTGGTCATAAGCAATGAATATAAAAGCATTAATTATAACTCATATGCGTCTATAAGTCTTTGGCTCACTGTGGGTTAGATTACAAGTGGCACGCTTACGTTGGTGCGTGCAATATTGAAATATTGAGCCTGTGCTAACTAAATTTGCACTCATCAGGTTACCGCAACTGAAGTCCGTGTGTAAAGGATTAGGGCTTAAATTTCAGTTGCACTAAACACAACATAAATACATTAAAATTAATTAATATATGTACAGTATCTCACAAAAGTGAGTACACCCCTCACATTTTTGTAAATATTTTATTCTATCTTTTCATGTGACAACACTGAAGAAATGACACTTTGCTACAATGTAAAGTAGTGAGTGTACAGCCTGTATAACAGTGTAAATTTGCTCTCTCCTCAAAATAACTCAACACACAGCCATTAATGTCTAAACCGTTGGCAACAAAAGTGAGTACCCCCCTAAGTGGAAATGTCCAAATTGGGCCCAATTAGCCATTTTCCCTCCCCGGTGTCATGTGACTCGTTAGTGTTACAAGGTCTCAGGTATGAATGGGGAGCAGGTGTGTTAAATTTGGTGTTATCGCTCTGACACTCTCTCATACTGGTCACTGGAAGTTCAACATGGCACCTTATGGCAAAGAACTCTCTGAGGATCTGAAAAAAAGAATTGTTGCTCTACATAAAGATGGCCTAGGCTATAAGAAGATTGCCAAGACCCTAAAACTGAGCTGCAGCACGGTGGCCAAGACCATACAGCGGTTTCACAGGACAGGTTCCACTCAGAACAGGCCTCACCATGCTCAACCAAAGAAGTTGAGTGCACGTACTCAGCGTCATATCCAGAGGTTGTCTTTGGGAAATAGACGTATGAGTGCTGCCAGCATTGCTGCAGAGGTTGACGGGGTGGGGTGGTCAGCCTGTCAGTGCTCAGATCATACGTCGCACACTGCATCAAATTGGTCGGCATGGCTGTCGTCCCAGAAGGAAGCCTCTTCTAAAGATGATGCACAAGAAAGCCCACAAACAGTTTGCTGAAGACAAACAGACTAAGGACATGGATTACTGGAACCATGTCCTGTGAGACCAAGATAAACTTATTTGGTTCAGATGGTGTAAAGCGTGTGTGGCGGCCACCAGGTGAGGAGTACAAAGACAAGTGTGTTTTGCCTACAGTCAAGCATGGTAGTGGGAGTGTCCTGGTCTGGGCGTGCATGAGTGCTACCTGCACTGGGGAGCTACAGTTCATTAAGGGAACCATGAATGCCAACATGTACTGTGACATACTGAAGCAGAGCATGATCCCCTCCCTTCGGAGACTGGGCCACAGAGCAGTATTCCAACATGATAATGACCCCAAACACACCTCCACAATGACCACTGCCTTGCTAAAGAAGCTGAGGGTAAAGGTGATGGACTGGCCAAGCATGTTTTCAGACTTAAACTCTATTGAGCACCTGTGGGGCATCCTTAAATGGAAGGTGGGGGAGCGCAAGGTCCTTAACATCCACCAGCTCCGTCATGTCATCATGGAGGAGTGGAAGAGGACTACAGTAGCAACCTTTGAAGCTCTGGTGAACTCCATGCCCAAGAGGGTTAAGGCAGTGCTGGAAAATAATGGTGGCCACACAAAATATTGACACTTTGGGCCCAATTTGGACATTTCCACTTAGGGGTGTACTCACTTTTGTTGCCAATAGTTTAGACATTTATGGCTGTGCGTTGAGTTATTTTGAGGGGACAGCAAATTTACACTGTTTTACAGGCTGTACACTCACTACTTTACATTGTAGCAAAGTATCAGTGTTGTCACATGAAAAGATATAATAAAATATTTACAAAAATGTGAGGGGTGTACTCACTTTTGTGAGATACTATGTGTATATATATATATATATATATATATATATAAAAAGTTGTTAGGGTTAAAAGATATATGATATATGACAAGGTTTTTGAATGGAAAGGGCTATAATGTGTATATATCATTCAATTTGTTAACTTTAGAACTTTGTTCCGATGTATACAACCTCTCAGGAAAGGGTTAACCCGTCATTTAGATTTGTAAAGTATGGAAAATATTTGATTTGCACTACCTTATTAAGAACTGGTTGTTGTTTTAACCAATTAAAATGTTACTAGCCTTTTAAAAATAGAGAGGAATAGGTATCCAGTTGCATTGATTATGTTCCTTAGGGACTGAAATGCATCAGAGGATATAATAAGGGCAATGTTTGCTAAACTGCACATGCAGTAGTTTTGATTAGGTAATAAATGTGATTGTTAAAATTATTTTTTATGTTTGTATGGGCTTTGTGCATATCTCATCATTTAAAATGATAGCATGAAGACATAGAGTTCATTCTTAATTGGAGTACATGATTATAGGGTATATTTTTCTAAGGTCACATACATATAACTTAAATCACATTAAATACAGTATTTGCATAATCAACAAATACATAATAAAACAATAATGCAATGGCACTTACTTTGAATTTCAACGGAGTAGTTTATTTTTTCTAGCAAATTACGTTAATTCAATATTCCCTCCCCCTGTATCATGTAACAGCCATCAGCCAATTACATAACACATATACGTATATACTGTGAACTATTGCCCATGCTCAGTAGGAGCTGGTGTCTCAGAAAGTGTGCATATAAAAAGACTGTGGTCATTTTGCAAATGAAAGTAGATTGGAAAGTTTTCTAAATTGTATGCTCTATTTGAATCTTGAAGGTTTAATTTTAACTTTAGCATCCTTTTAACTATAAGAAGTAAGGGCCCAGATGCCAAACATTGGGGAATAAA
Organism: Bombina bombina; assembly: GCF_027579735.1. Lineage (NCBI taxonomy): Eukaryota > Metazoa > Chordata > Amphibia > Anura > Bombinatoridae > Bombina > Bombina bombina. Next base: position 346,246,594 of record NC_069505.1, on the reverse strand, counting down.
ATAGAGCATGTGTTAGGAATGTTCATCTGTCCCATATATTACTCAACCCATAAGATCATCTCAAATAAAAACAAAAATGAATGTATTGGAATTTTTGTTATATATTTATGTGGTAATAATAGCACCGTCTTGTGGTATAGAATATTTATTCCTCATTAAAAATCTATAATATTAAATATGTAAGTTCTTTACTGAGACCAGAGAACCAATCACTAACACGTATGTTTTAGAGACAGTTCGACATGCAGACACACACTGACATTAAAAAACACATAGCACACAAGAGATTCTTGGTTCCAGAGAGGAACGAAGTACTTCATCCCTGAAAGGGTTAACATAAGCTGACTGCAGGAGCCAAGTACCACGTGGATGTGCTTCACATTACAAAGCATACTTTACTTTCTTATCAGTTATATAATATTATACACATAATTTTATACAGTCCGATTACAAGAATCTTACCGAAGTGTAGTATGAATAAAATGACACTAATACATCTGTCCCCATTATTTTGAAGATCTAATTTGTAATATTTTATAAGTTGAGAGCATTTGTTTCTAAGGGCCCATAAATAAATGTGACACAAAACTGTAGCCATAGAGAGTCATGGACAGTTCCATTTAGGTAGCGGGCTGTAGGAACAAGGGTCTGATCTTGGGTTTATGGAGGCATGGAACTCACAAAAGAGCCGCAATATCAGGGGACCTGATGTGTCATGAGGTTGATAGAGGGGCTTTAGTGTTGGGGTCTGACATGTGGTAGGGCTAGTGGTCTGGTGTGGCTTGTGGTTGACAGTCAGGCTGCAGGGCCAAGGCACTGATATGAAGTATGATATTGAAATATGGCTGACAGATAAGAAGCTGTAAACCGGGGTTCATATATGGAATGTAGTTAAAGGCTCAGCTGTTTGATCTGAAGTATGATGACAGCCCCTCTGTCATCAATACACTCACATCCTACCTTAGATCAAACCACTGACCCTTTAACTACATTCCATATATGACCCCCGGGCTAGGGATATCATGTATGGAATTTGAGTGACCAGCAAAGTGACCTGCTCTGCCTTCAAATATCCAGGCATATCTTAAGAAGATTCATTTTTCCAGGATAATATATTATGCTGAAGGAGATGGAAAAAATAAAAATAAAATTGAAGACTCTTTATTACTTATTTATATCTACCTATCTTATATATATTATCTCTGTCTACCTGTCTGTCTTTATATATCTAACATCAGTACAAGAAAAGCTGAATGATAAATAATTGCTTTAATTACATAGGAATGAAACACAGAGGGACAATTTGCTGGAACCAGTTGAGGTGTGAATGCAACCATGGCTTTAGGTATGCTTGACCTTGGCAAAATATAAAATATATCTGTCTGTATGTCTATCAATAAAATAACAGTTGTATGATATATAATTAATTCAGCTACACAGGAGTGAAAATACACTCATTATTTACTGCCTTTTCATCATCCTGCCAACACACCACTGATGGATTAACAAGCTGTTGCATTTTGGAGCCTAATTGACTTATGGTTTATAGTAGGGATTGAACAATTTTGGAATGATTTATAAAGGTGGAAATTGTTACTTCTGTCATTAGCTGGGAAAGTCGGTGGAGTTCTTTGTCCACATTCCTTAAATGTCTCATATTTTTCCATTTATATTAAAGGCTTTTTAAAATCAGAAGCAAAACATGTAAATAAGGACAAATAACACATATTATCATAAACCATCTCATACAGAAGGCTTTTAAAATATAATAAAACATATATTTTGCAATTACAATGTCACACTTTTTTATGTGGCCCCCTAAATTCCCCCGAAGGTTGGTCTGGACCAAAGTGGTGTTTAACAGCATCTCCAGTCAGACTGCATAACAACACAAGCTGCTTAGGTTAAAGGGAAAATACATTCAAAATGAATCTTTCCTGATTCAGATAGAGTATGTACTTTTAATTAACTTTCTAATTGATCTAATTTGCTTTGTTCTTGTGGAATCCTTTGTTAAGAAGCATTCATAGGAAGGCTCAGGAGCAACATTGCACTACTGGGAACAGGCTGGCAATTGGTGGCTACACCATGTCATTTACTCACCTAGGCCGCAATTCTAAAAAAAATTGCCGTCAAGAGGTGGTTTTCCACACCAGCACTCGCAGGGGCAGCCCTCACGGATTTCTTTAAAAAAAAGGGTCTGTCCCTGCGTGTGGTGAGATGTCTCCCATACAAATAATGAAAGCTCTCTACTAGATAAAAGTTCACAATGGAGGGCAAAGTACAGAGGGGGAAACCGGTGTGTTTTAAACATAATTATTACGCTCAATAAAAAAACAAATTACGCTGTTTCCAGTGCACTGTACCTTAAATTTGCTGTAATTTTAATTTGCATAGTTTTTTGTTTCAGGATAATTCATGTGTTGAGTATTTTGGTGAAAACTCGCCAGTTTTTAACCGTTGAAAAAACCCACAGTGAGAACTGTAGTGTGAAAATGTTTAAAGAATTAGGATGTGATTTGAAAGAAAATTTCATATATGCCCATGTTCAGCCCATTTTAAAACATTTTTAAGGCAGGCGTCGCCAAAGCCAGGAACGTCTCGAAATTGGCATCCAAACAAAAGGACAATAAAAGAAACCCCATTAAAAAGGAAAAGAAAATCCAAGGGTCAAGAGGAAAAGGTAGAAAGGGAAAGTCACTGAGAAAAATAAAGGTTGAATCTTTAACTTGAGTAACTATAGGTTAAACGAAGAACAAGAACAATTGTTAAGTAAGGGACTCTCCTATGCGCCTTCGAGTAGAATGAATAAGTTCCAAACTTAAATCAATGTTAATCAGTTTGTAAGAAAGTTGAGGCTAAAGCGCCATTTTATTAAAAATCCAGTAGAAAGATCTTTAGAGTCTTCCATAAAAAAAAACTTCTGTAGATTACATACATACATCGTTTATACCAAAATAAATATATTACTTGTACCAAGATAAATGAAAATATTTAGAACTATTTAAAAAATTAGATAAGGAAGACATTCTAAACTGCAACCTAAAGAAAAGCATCCCTTATAATCTCATAATAAAGAGAATCAAATTCTCAAAGAGCTACAAAATAATTCAGAAATAATAATCAAACAAGCAAATAAACACACTTTAATTTTAAGCTGCGCTTCTCTGCTCTTACAATATATGCAGAGTATGTCTCTCTATAATTTGTAAAAAAATAATAAATAAAAGATGATGTTAGTCAAAAATATACATATACAAGAAATAATATTTTAAAAACCTATAAGAACATATATTCTCGGCTATAAGATGCCGCTAATAAAATCAAGCAAGATATATATGCATATATTATATATATGTGAAAAAGAAAAATACTTCCCAAAATTCTGTGGGTATGTGGTTGCTGCTCTGAAGTAGATACCAGGGCTGTGCTCCTGCTCTAGAACGAACTGTGAAAATACAAAGAAAACAGAGCGCAAAACTACTCTAAGCGTAACACCGTTTTATTGAAGGGGGTTACAAGCGCATATAAAAGAACACGTACAATGTGTCAAATAACAATAAACAAAGTCACCACTTCCAAGTGTTTCCCACGGGCCGTTGTGAGTCTTATGTCTGTCTCCTAGGCCTTGCGCACGTTTGTATAGCTTCCGGAAGCGTCAGAGGAAACTGCACTGGACAAGGGAATGTTCTCACGTAGAACCCGGCGTCACAGGAGGATAGTGGGGAAGAAATGAACGTCTCTACTCATTTCATCGGGTTACGATCCGACTTTCTCAAGAGATAATTCTAAATGAGAAACCATCTCTCTTTTTGAAGATCGCAGGCTTGACACACCTCTAATACATGGCCTTATCCAATTGGCCAGAGTGTGATCAAAGTCATGATACTGACTGAAGAAACATCTTGTGCTCGAATGTCCATATAAAAACATGTCACTACATAGAAAAAACACACATACAAATATTAAATGGATATTTAAAAAAACATGTCATGTACAATCACAATTTATTAAAATACATTAAAATTGGGGGCGTGGCTAAGAAGCGGCCATGATCAGTCGCATCTCATGAAGCTCCTGGAGCCAATTTACTTAATTTTAAGAATACATGGGATATAGATATGGTTTTACATCATATTTATAGCATTCTACTACTGTTTGCTCTACAGCTCTAAGCTACGCCTAGATTTTTTTTTTCATGAAGAGCTTCCAGGATCTGAATTGACCAAGTAAGGATAATGGGCCTCATCTTTACACGAGGCAGTAACGATCTACCTGATGACATAACCCATACAGCTTTCACAAACAAAAACTAAGCAGGATCTACGATACTTTAACTACTGGCGTTTAACCCTTAGGGGCAATATTCCAAACACCAAGTTGAGTAGGTAGACGGCCTTCACTTTCATTCTAAACCCCCCACGGATACTCCGGGTATAGGTGGCCCAGCTAATCAACTCTTTCCGACTGCAAGATGGAGGAGTTCCGCTCAAGTATAGCGGCTTTGCTAATTGCACTAGAGCGCCAAATGGATAGAGATTTTGCTGACCTGCTGAATGTCGCTAAAGAGATCCAGATAAAAGATGGTACTAGACACCTGTCACTGCTTGAGGGCGCCATCATAGATCCGGCAGAGGACTCTTGCAACGTAAAAACAACTCCAAGTTACAGTCTCAATACCTGTGGCCAGATCCCAGATCTCACCTGCAGAGAATATGCAGATAGCAGCTCTGAGGCACAAACTTTGGCTCCCCATCTGGTCCCCGCTACAGAAACACTGAACTTCAGAAGGATGAACGCTTATCTAATGTCTGACCCGGTGAGCTCCCCTGCTATGAAGCACCCGACATCTAACAAACTACTCGCTCTCACTTCTGATTTAGATGAGGTGCCGGTACTCACTCGTGTGCCATGGATTTCCTGCTCTGGAGATGCGGCCGTTCCTCGGGCGGGGAGTCTGGGGCTATCCAGGATCCACATGGCTTCTGAGCCATTACGCAGGCTGGAAGAGATCTAGGTGTACAATTTCCAGAGCTGTTGCGCATCAGGGATCCTCTGAGACTCTCTCTTGGCTGTATGTGAAGATGCAGATGGGGGCTCGATTCGCTACCAAGCAGGTCTAACTCAATCTGGTGTAGGCTAGACTCGGAGACCAGAATAGGTTGAATAACGAGACTATACACATATGGCCTTGTGGAAAATGTTTAATATTTCTTGTTTTTCCTACGGACACATTTAGATAAATGGGACTATAAGCGTTTGCTAGTTTTATTGCCTTTATGTCATATATGCCTGCTATAAGCAATTAGCGCTGTGTCAGTTATTATTTTGCAGATATGTTTCATCAGGTCATCCCTTCAGGTCTTAGATACATTAGAGAACCTAAAAACGCTGTTACTTTATAACCTCCTGGCTCATTCGACTTGACATAGATTAGACATAGACATGTGGGTTTATAATTATGGGATTCTTAGCCCTTTTATACCATTAGTTGCACTGCGTATCCAGAAGTGCTCCCCTACAGGTCTGTAACTGTATACTCATACCTACTAGACCCTATACTATAGTGAAAATAAGGGATCAGTCTCTAGTGTACAAATATTGTGTAGCCCAGATCTTTCAGTGCATTGTGTGTTATATGTCAGATATATATGTGTGCCTGATATCTGCTATTGCAAAGCATCTATTCTGTAGTTATACTTTATGCTCTGTTATGACCTATCTAACCTTGGAATGGCCTGAGAGAGCCATAGTCTATCAACTGCCTTAATGTGTGCTTACTGAAATAATTGATATTTACTCATTCCTACTATAACTAACAATCTTGAATTCCAGCTTAGGTAAATTCATATACTCTACTGCTGTGCACAGACTAATATTATTATAACCCACTCATATTGATGTGTTTCAATTCTCCTTAAATTACTATATGATATCTTTCTTGGAAGGGATCTATGTATAACTATGATGACTTCACCTACCCCCGCACCACGTGCTTTGTTTAGCTCAACACAGCTATCCTCGTCTACCAGGTTCAATAACTAGATTATGAGCAAGTGTGGTGATTGCATTATATTTATTTCTACCAAATATATCATAGACCCCAGATATTAAATGGTGAATGCTCAACTGTGCCCATTACTTTAATTTTATAGTATGTAACCTATATAGGTAGCATACACTTATATATTCAAAATAAGTTTTCTGTGGGTACAGTATTATCTATGTGCCCGCACCTCAGTAAAGGCTAGCCTAGACCATATCAAGGTTACTGTGCCATCATTAAACCTCACTGTATTCCGTGGCAGATATTCATATCTACCCTCTTTTTGTTATAACAAAATATCTACTCCTCATACAGGCTATATAGCACTCCACGGTATATTTTACCTAACGACAGCCTGTGGATAGTTAATAACCTATCTATATGTTTAAAAACCTAGTCATAATGTACTAAAGCCCTTTACCTTAATACTATTCTGTCATGGTTCACCTATTAGCCAAATAATAATAGGCTGAGGTTTCAGTTGCGTTTTACCCCATTTTACAGAATATATTATGCATCCACTAAAAAGCTCGCCCCCCAACCCCCCACCTTACCCCTCTTTAAGCGGTGCTTATCCGCTGACATCCCCAATGATTAAGCTACAATTTTATAAATTTATCAAAGTATAAGATTTATAATATGGCCCATAGTGACTATCATACTGCTACCATTACCTATATCTTAGTGGCCTATGAAGGGTCACCCCAATAGTCACACTCTTAAGTCGTCATTATTGTAAAACTGAGATTTCAGAAGCCTTTATTGTATTACTCATTTTCATCTTGTTATTTGCGAAATGCATTATTTCATTTAACTTTTGCCTCTATTGTCATTTGGCGATCAATGTGTTTTGTTCTTTCAGCAAAATCTCAATAAAAAAAAAATTATTAAAAAAAAAAAAAACATACATTAAAATGAACCACTAAGTTTACCTCATATTCCAATGAATAAATTAATTGATCACTGTTATTAGGTATTTCATGGAATCTGAAGCACCAATAAAACTAGCTACCAATCATAAAACTCTAATTTATAGCTAAATAAATAGATACATAAAATGGGACTATATACAAAAAACTCATAAATCTATATTTTAGTAGAATAAATAAATAAATAAGCCCCATTATAAATACGAAAAGGAGAAGTTATTGAATTTATTGGCAAAACAACTAGAATAGAGAAGATGCTGCACAACACCGAAACAACAAACAAAGGCCCATTAGTAAAAATGATAGTATATAGGTGGTGATCTGAAGACCCTAAAAATGATATCTCACCTGAAAATACTAAAAGGACAAAAAGCTAAAATAAAAGAACACCTATTTACATGAACGCTTGAAGATCTAAGTCAATAATAAAGGGGGATAGTTATTTTGAACAGAAAATATTTTATGACAGAATCCTTTAGGTTTTTGGGGGATACTACTACATATAGGAAACAAATCCTCTTAGTATTTGATCTAATGCTTTTATTTGATTATTGAGGCCAGCAAGAATAGAGGGGATTAATAATAACAAAGAATATGCGTTCATCTTAATAAACACCCCAGAACCCCAATCTTGTATTATCGCCCCAAGGTCCAAAAATCCTTAGAAAGACCACCGGGGCACCCAATTATAATGTGAATTAATTCTTCAAATGCAAATTTGGCACAATATGTTGACAACTTCTTGCAGAAGTATGTACACGAATTACCCTACTATTTTAAGGATTCAACAGATTTTCGAAATAATTTAAAAGGCATCTCTTGGGATCCCAAATATATTCTAATGACGTGTGAAGTTAGTTTGCTGTATGCAAATATAGAGCATCATGTAGGATTAATTGCATTTAAACAATTTTTGTTCAAAGATGACGCTAATATTTGTATGAGATCCTTTTAATTACATCATATTTTGGAATCCCCCTGGTGCACAAACCTTGAGGTATATTGACGATATCTTCATTCTTTGGAGAGGAGAATCTGAGTTATTATGCCTGTTCATGGAGGATTTGAACACCAATAAATGGGGTTTCAATTTTAATTTTTGAATATAGTTCAGATTAATTTAATTTCTTTGATATACTAATTGAAAATAATAATAATTTTTTTAAAGAAGTTGATTAAAACAATTACATCAACTCCCTGAGCTGCCACCTAGATATGTGAAAAGCAAATATATAACAAGGTCAGTTTTCAGGATTCGTAGCAATTGCTCTGAATTGAAAGATTTTCATGAAGAAGCAGAGGTTTTAGAAGGAACGTTTAAAGAGCAAGGTTATAGTGAAGATAAAATAAGGGAAACAAAAGCATTTGCTGAAACAAAAGATAGAAAAGACCTCCTGGCTCTGAAAATTCATAAAGGAACAGACATGATCTACCATTTGCAAAAATCAATGAAGTTTTGAAAGTTTCTTTTATAACAGATTTTAGTTCTGATTTTAAGATTATTAAACAAATTCTATCCAAACATTGGCATATTGTCAAGAAAGATCCAGTGATTGGAGATCTTTTGGAAAATCATTTTATCTTCACTATAACCTTGCTCGTTAAACTTTTCTTCTAAAACCTCTGCTTCTTCATGAAAATCTTTCAATTCAGAGCAATTACTACGAATCTTTTCTTTGTGCACCAGGGGGATTCCAAAATATGATGTAATTAAAAGGATCTCATACAAATATTAGCGTCATCTTTGAACAAAAATTGTTTAAATGCAATTAATCCTACATGATGCTCTATGTTTGCATACAGCAAACTGACTTCACACGTCATTAGAATATATTTGGGATCCCAAGAGATGCCTTTTAAATTATTTAGAAAATCTGTTGAATCCTTAAAATAGTAGGGTAATTCGTGTACATACTTTTGCAAGAAGTTGTCAACATATTGTGCCAAATTTGCATTTAAAGAATTAATTCACATTATAATTGGGTGCCCCGGTGGTCTTTCTAAGGATTTTTGGATCTTGGAGCCATAATAGAAGATTGGGGTTCTGGGGTGTTTATTAAGATGAACGCATATTCTTTGTTATTATTAATCCCCCCTATTCTTGCTGGCCTCAATAATCAAATAAAAGCATTAGATCAAATACTAAGAGGATTTGTTTCCTATATGTAGTAGTATCCCCCAAAAGCCTAAAGCATTCAGTCATAAAATAATTTCTGTTCAAAATAACTATCCCCCTTTATTATTGACTTAGATCTTCAATCGTTCATGTAAATAGGTGTTCTTTTATTTTAGCTTTTTGTCCTTTTAGTATTTTCAGGTGAGATATCATTTTTAGGGTCTTCAGATCACCACCTATATACCATCATTTTTACTAATGGGCCTTTGTTTTCATTGTCAGTCTTTGTTATGCAGCATCTTCTCTATTCTAGTTGTTTTGCCAACAACTTCAATAACTTCTCTTTTTCGTATTTATAATGGGGCTTATTTATTTATTTATTCTACTAAAATATAGATTTATGAGTTTTTTGTATATAGTCCCATTTTATGTATCTATTTATTTATCTATGAATTAGAGTTTTATGATTGGTAGCTAGTATTATTGGTGCTTCAGATTCCATGAAATACCTAATAACAGTGTTCAATTAATTTATTCATTGGAATATGAGGTAAACTTAGTGGTTCATTTTAATGTATTTTAATAAATTGTGATTGTACGTGACATGTTGTTTTTTAAATATCCATTTAATATTTGTACGTGTGTTTTTTCTATGTAGTGACATGTTTTTATATAGACATTTGAGCACAAGATGTTTCTTCAGTCAGTATCATGACTTTGATCACACTCTGGCCAATTGGATAAGGCCGTGTATTAGAGGTGTGTCAAGCCCGCGATCTTCAAAAAGAGAGATGGTTTCTCATTTAGAATTATCTCTTGAGAAAGTCGGGTCGTAACCCGACGAAATGCGTAGAGACGTTCATTTCTTCACCACTATCCTCCTGTGACGCTGGGTTCTACGTGAGAACATTCCCTTGTCCAGTGCGGTTTCCTGTGATGCTTCCGGAAGCTATACAGACATGCGCAAGGACTAGGAGACGAACATCAGACTCACAACGGCCCGTGGGAAACACTTGGAAGTGGTGACTTTGTTTATTGTTATTTGACACATTGTACGTGTTCTTTTATATGCGCTTGTAGCCCCCTTCAATAAAACGGTGTTACGCTTAGAGTGGTTTTGCGCTCTGTTTTCTTTGTATTTTCACAGTTCGTTCTAGAGCAGGAGCACAGCCCTGGTATCTACTTCAGAGCAGCAACCACATACCCACAGAATTTTGGGAAGTATTTGTTTTTTCACATATATATATAAAATATATGCATATATATCTTGCTTGATTTTATTAGCGGCATCTTACAGCCGAGAATATATGTTCTTATAGGTTTTTAAAATATTATTTCTTGGATATGTACATTTTTGACTAACATCATCTTTTAGTTATTATTTTTTTACAAATTATAGAGAGATATACTCTGCATATATTGTAAGAGCAGAGAAGCGCAGCTTAAAATTAAAGTGTGTTTATTTGCTTGTTTGATTATTATTTCTGAATTATTTTGTAGCTCTTTGAGAATTTGATTCTCTTTATTATGAGATTATAAGGGATGCTTTTCTTTAGGTTGCAGTTTAGAATGTCTTCCTTATCTAATTTTTTAAATAGTTCTAAATATTTCCATTTATCTTGGTACTGGTAATATATTTATTTTGGTGTAAACGATGTATGTATGTAATCTACAGAAGTTTTTTTATGGAAGACTCTAAAGATCTTTCTACTGGATTTTTAATAAAATGGCGCTTTAGCCTCAACTTTCTTACAAACTGATTAACATTGAATTAAGTTTGGAACTTATTCATTCTTCTTGAAGGCGCATAGGAGAGTCCCTTACTTAACAATTGTTCTTGTTCTTCGTTTAGCCTATAGTTACTCAAGTTAAAGATTCAACCTTTATTTTTCTCAGTGACTTTCCCTTTCTACCTCTTCCTCTTGACCCTTGGATTTTCTTTTCCTTTTTAATGGGGTTTCTTTTATTGTCCTTTTGTTTGGATGCCAATTTCGAGAAGTTCCTGGATTTGGCGACGCCTGCCTTAAAAATGTTTTAAAATGGGCTGAACATGGGCATATGTTTTATTCTAGCAATGTTTCTACATGTACGATAACATTTACTGTTTTTTTACATATTTAATTCATGTACTTGATTTGATCTGCAAACATCACATGTTGTTGCTTATACCACAAAAGGTTATGACTGCTATTATGCCTTTAAGTAAACTTACGAGGTCTTTTAAAAATTGTTTTAATTAATTTTGTTCTGACCAACAGCATACTTAAGTTTTTTCTACTGATGAAGGCTCAAAGGCTCCTGTGTCAGACAGTTTGTTAAAAATGCTCCTTATTTTTCATTTTTCAATTTATAGCTTTTAGGAGTCTAGTCCTCCTATTAACTATCGGCCAGATTACGAGATTTGCGTTATGAGTGGCTCGGTAATAACTTGCAAGTTATTTCCACCACTCACCTTTAATAGCTCTGCTATTACAGATTTTCAAAAAAACGGCGTTTGCGGGCAATATGGCAGCGTTGAGCTCCATACTGCACACAAATACCAGCGCTGCTTTGAGCTGCTTTTACGTGCTCATGCACGATTTCCCCATAGACATCAATGGGGACAGCCGGCTAAATAAAAAAAGCCTAACACCTGCAATGATGGAGCGTAAAGCTCTGTAACGCAGCCTCATTGATTCCTATGGGGAAAGAAAATGTATGTTTAAACACCCTAATGTATGTTTTAACACCCTAACATAAACCCCGAGTCTAAACACCCCTAATCTGCTACCCCCAACATCGCGGATACCTACATTACACTTATTAACCCCTAATCTGCCGCCCCCGACATCGCCGACACCTACCTTCACTTATTAACCCCTAATCTGCCGCCCCCAATGTCGCCGCCACCCACCTACACTTATTAACCCCTAATCTACCGCCCCAACATTGCTGCCACTATACTAAAGTTATTAACCCCTAAACCTCTGGCCTCCCACATCACTAACACTAAATAAATATGTTAACCCCTAAAAGTAAATTTAACCCTAACTCCCCTAACTTTTATATAATTAAAATAAATCTAAATAAAAATTACTATTATTTCCTAAATAATTCTTATTTAAGACTACATACAGACCTGTAAAATAAACCCTAAGCTAGCTACAATATAACTAATAGTTACATTGTAGCTATCTTAGGTTTTATTTTTATTTTACAGGTAAGTTTGTATTTATTTTAACTAGGTAGACTAGTTAGTAAATAGAACAGCAGCAGAAATAGAAACAGGTCCCAGGTTCAATTCTAGGCTGGATCATGACAGTACCCCCTCATCAAGGACGACCTCTGGGCGTACTTAGCATTCTCATAAAACTCCAGATCTTTAATGCGTACTAGCGTGCCATCAGAGGCATAAGTACAATCAGGGGGTATTATCTTTTTTGAAGTGTTCTCCAGAAGAGGATTCTGTGGACTGGAATTAGTATAGAGGCCCCCAACAGGACTGATCTTTGGTTTTTGCGCAGTTCTAGGCTTGTAGGTTCTGAAGAGGTGGGTCTGAGGAAGAGGAGGTAAAGGACCTTTTGACCGAAAAGCAGTTTGAAGCACCGTCCCTTCAATGTCAGAATCAGTATCATCTTCAATGGTTGAATAGTTAGACATTTCTTCTGAAATGCACAAAGATGAGAATGTAGCTGCATTTGGTAGGCAAATCTCTGGATTCGTAGTACTAGTATTCTGTGGATGACATGTTAGTACTTCACAGAAATCAGAGTCTTTGGAAGGTGCAGTCCTAGGCTGATCAAATAGGGGATGTAAAATAGAACCCATGAAGAGCTCATCTCCAGAGTAATCCGAAGTGGGATTAAAGTTTGACTTCCTCTCTGTAGCCCATCCATTTGATGAATCAGGATTTAGAGGTGGAGACCGCGGAACAGACTTCTTAGGGGGTCTCACTGGACAAAAGGATATTACATGCCCAGTAGCTCAACAATAGAAACATAAGCCATTAGTTCTCCTTCTGGCCATTTCATGAGTGGTAAGATGGGTTGATATCCTCCTTTGGATTGGTAAGGATACAGTCTTTGGGGTAGTGGACACAGGAGTAGGAGTGCCCATCCCAGATTTTTTTTTTTATTAATAAAGTCTTTCAGGCTATCCTGTAAAGTCTGAAATCCTGCAGTGAAAACTTGGATAAGTGACTTCAATGTATCCGGAAGTGACTTTAGAATTTGGTTAAGTTGTAGTAGATGAGAGTCCACAGACAAAATTCACTGACACTTCAGTCAAAGAATGGATCACCTCCGCAAGCTCGATGTATGGCCTTGACATTCTGTCATACTCTGCAAGGGAGCAGGTTCAGGAGTTGGGAGCTGTTGGTCAGAGGTGTCAGGTTCTGGGGTTAAAGTTGTGTTATGTCTGCGTGAGTCTTTCCTTTTTGGCATAATTAAACAGGTACAAGGTTTTAGGAAATAAAACTGATGGTTTTATTGATAGGATAATTAGCAATGCAGAGATACAGGGAGTGCAGAATTATTAGGCAAATTAGTATTTTGAACACATCATCCTCTTTATGCATGTTGTCTTACTCCAAGCTGTATAGGCTCGAAAGCCTACTACCAATTAAGCATATTAGGTGATGTGCATCTCTGTAATGAGAAGGGGTGTGGTCTAATGACATCAACACCCTATATCAGGTGTGCATAATTATTAGGCAACTTCCTTTCCTTTGGCAAAATGGGTCAAAAGAAGGACTTGACAGGCACAGAAAAGTCAAAAATAGTGAGATATCTTGCAGAGGGATGCAGCACTCTTAAAATTGCAAAGCTTCTGAAGCGTGATCATCGAACGATCAAGCGTTTCATTCAAAATAGTCAACAGGGTCGCAAGAAGCGTGTGGAAAAACCAAGGCGCAAAATAACTGCCCATGAACTGAGAAAAGTCAAGCGTGCAGCTGCCAAGATGCCACTTGCCACCAGTTTGGCCATATTTCAGAGCTGCAACATCACTGGAGTGCCCAAAAGCACAAGGTGTGCAATACTCAGAGACATGGCCAAGGTAAGAAAGGCTGAAAGACGACCACCACTGAACAAGACACACAAGCTGAAACGTCAAGACTGGGCCAAGAAATATCTCAAGACTGATTTTTCTAAGGTTTTATGGACTGATGAAATGAGAGTGAGTCTTGATGGGCCAGATGGATGGGCCCGTGGCTGGATTGGTAAAGGGCAGAGAGCTCCAGTCCGACTCAGACGCCAGCAAGGTGGAGGTGGAGTACTGGTTTGGGCTGGTATCATCAAAGATGAGCTTGTGGGGCCTTTTCGGGTTGAGGATGGAGTCAAGCTCAACTCCCAGTCCTACTGCCAGTTTCTGGAAGACACCTTCTTCAAGCAGTGGTACAGGAATAAGTCTGCATCCTTCAAGAAAAACATGATTTTCATGCAGGACAATGCTCCATCACACGCCTCCAAGTACTCCACAGCGTGGCTGGCAAGAAAGGGTATAAAAGAAGAAAATCTAATGACATGGCCTCCTTGTTCACCTGATCTGAACCCCATTGAGAACCTGTGGTCCATCATCAAATGTGAGATTTACAAGGAGGGAAAACAGTACACCTCTCTGAACAGTGTCTGGGAGGCTGTGGTTGCTGCTGCACGCAATGTTGATGGTGAACAGATCAAAACACTGACAGAATCCATGGATGGCAGGCTTTTGAGTGTCCTTGCAAAGAAAGGTGGCTATATTGGTCACTGATTTGTTTTTGTTTTATTTTTGAATGTCAGAAATGTATATTTGTGAATGTTGAGATGTTATATTGGTTTCACTGGTAAAAATAAATAATTGAAATGGGTATATATTTGTTTTTTGTTAAGTTGCCTAATAATTATGCACAGTAATAGTCACCTGCACACACAGATATCCCCCTAAAATAGCTATAACTAAAAACAAACTAAAAACTACTTCCAAAACTATTCAGCTTTGATATTAATGAGTTTTTTGGGTTCATTGAGAACATGGTTGTTGTTCAATAATAAAATTAATCCTCAAAAATACAACTTGCCTAATAATTCTGCACTCCCTGTATGCAAACTAGATAAGGCAAAGTTTATAGGCTGTAGTATCAGGCAGGAATATAGATCTTTGTAATAACAGGCAGGATACTTGCATATGCTGTAAACTGGAACTATAGGCTGTAGACTGGAACTGTGTAATAACAGGCAGGAATGCTTTTCTTTGTAATAACAGGCAGGATACTTGCATATGCTGTAGACTGGAACTCTGTAAGAACAGGCAGGAATGCAGATCTTTGTAATAACAAGCAGGATACTTGCATATGCTGTAGTCTGGAACTCTGTAAGAACAGGCAGGAATGCAGATCTTGTAATAACAGGCAGGATACTTTCATATGCTGTAGACTTAAACTCGAGAATTAGCCAAGATCAATTGCCAGGAAATCAGTCCAAAAATGAAACACAGTGCCAAGGGAATATCCAGAAAAATAGTCACAAAATGAAGCAGAAATCAGGCACCAGGAAATCCAACAAATCTGTATTTCACTCAGGAAACAGGACCAGAGGGTCTGTCAGAGTATAACACTCAATGTCAAGGCCCAGAACTGCAAGCAAACCTCCCAAATATAGCAGGCTGCTGATTATATGATTTGTTTCAGCTGGTAAGCAGGTGGAGCCAGAGAGCCAAAGTTGCAGCAAACAAAAAAAACCTATATTCTTAGCCTGTGATCAAGCCATCTGGTGGCAAAGAGGTAAGACAACAGGCTGGGAAAGAACAGTAGCAGAAATAGAAACAGGTCCCAGGTTCAATTCTAGGCTGGATCATGACATTATTGGACAAAAGTAAATATTGTCCAAATTTTGCATTAGCCTGTCTTACTTACAGTCTAGAACATTTCTTTCAGTGGCTATGTGCATGGAAGTTGTTAGGTCTCATAATTGCAGCATCGGGCGTGGTTCCCTTTGCTTGTTTTTCATCTGAGATCTCTTTTTGATTTGCATACTGAATCAATGATACAGGGTTTGTTTTTAAATATCACAGTTGATATTTTTAAATCCTAGCACTCTAATCTCTCTGTTTTGGTGATTAGTCTATCATCATTTTATTCAGGGGGCCTCCTTTTCTTTGTCCTTCCTGGACTGTATTCTTATTGGATGCAAGTCTTAGAGGGGTCTTTTGAAAGCTCAAGTGGTTTGGAAACTTCAAGAGGCGAGGTTTCCAATCGATATTTTGGAACTCCATGCTATTTTTCAGAGCTCTTTCAGGCTTGGCCTCTTTTATGAGAGAACTTTTTCATTTTTTTTTTTTTTGCTTTCAGACATTCAATATCACAACTGTGGTATATGTCAATCAACAATAGGGACTCATAGTTCCTTAGCAATTAAGAGGTATCTTGAATACGTTCTTAGATGGAATCTCCTGTCTATTTTCTACGATTTTAGACATTTGAGAGGTGGATTATCTCAGTTGTCAGTCTTTACATCTGGGAGAGTGGTGTCTCTATACAGATGTGTGTTCTCAATTTCCCAGGTACCTTTCCAGGTACAGGGATCCTAAGGTGGAGATGGTGGATGCATTAGCAGTGTCTTGGTTTTTCAACCTAACTACATCTATCCGCATTTGTTTTTTTCTTCCAAAGGTGATTTTCAAGATCATATTGGAACAGTGTCATGTGTTTTTGATAGCTTCAACATGGCCTCACAGGTTTATTATGTGGATCCTGTTCGGATGTCCAGTTGCCATCATTAGCCGCTTCTCTTTGGCCAGCCCTCTTGTTTTAGGGGCTATTTTTTTCCATCAGTATCTCAAATTACTAATTTGGGGGTATGGAAATTGTTGAGTCATAGAGGTTTCTCAGTTTTTATCGCTATGTTGCAGGCTTATAAGTCTTTGACAAGAAACATGTACTATCAGGTTTGGAAAACCTATATTTTATAGTGTTCTCTTGATGTTCTTTTAGAATTCCTAGGATCTTACAGTTTTTCAGGATGGTTTGGATAAGTTTGTCTGCAAATTTTAACTTCCTGATATTCGCTGTTTTGTTCAGGCTTTGGCTGGTATCAAGCCTGTTCATTTATTAATTTCTCCTTTTTGGAGTCTTATTTGGTTTGAAGATTATCTGCTTTCTTGGAAAGTGTTGTTTCTTTTGACTATAGCTCTGCTACAAGTGTTTCTGATTTATCAGCTCTCTTGTGTGTCTAATCTGATTTTTTCATCTAGATAAGTTGTTTTGTGGACTTCTTTTTTTCCTAAGGTTGTGAATTTGAACAACATTAGTATAGAATATGTTGTCCCTTCTTTGTGTCCTAATCCTAAAGAATTATTTGAGAGTTCTTTACATTATTTGGATGTGGTAAGATTTTTATAATTCTATATCGAGGTTACTAGGATTTCAGAAGACTTCTAGTCTATTTGCTGTTTTTCTGGTTCCAGAAAAGGTTAGGAAGCCTCTGCCATTTCTTTGGCATCCTGATTAAAGCTTTTGTTTCTCAAGGCTTATTTGGAGGCAGGGCAGGCTCCGCCTCAGAGTTTTACAGCTCATTTGACTAAGTTCAGTCGCCTTTTTTGTTTTGTTTTTCAGAATGAGGCTTAGGTAGATCAGATTTCCAAATCAGTAATTTGGTCTTCTTTGCATACTTTTATTGTTTTTACTATTTTCATTCTATTTGCTTCTTCTGAAGCAGTTTTTGGTAGAAAAAGTTCTTCAGGCAGATGTTTCAGTTTGATTCTACTGCTTTTGATTTAAGTTTTTTTTAGAAAAACTTAATTATTGTGTGGATTTAATTTCTCACTGGAAATGGCTGTTGTTATTTTATCCCTCCCTCTCTAGTGACTCTTCTGTGGACTTCCGCATCTTGGGTATTTCTATTCCATACGTCACTAGCTCATGGACTCTTGCCAATTACATGAAAGAAAACATAATTTATGTAAGAACTTATCTGATAAATTAATTTCTTTCATATTGGCAAGAGTCCATGAGGCCCACCCTTTTTATGGTGGTTATGATTTTTGTATAAAAGCACAATTATATTTCCAGTTCCTCTTTTTGAATGCTTTTCTACTCCTTATTTTATCACCCCACTACTTGGCTATTTGTTAAACTGAATTGTGGGTGTGGTGGGGGGGGTGTATTTATAGGCATTTTGAGGTTTGGAAAACTTTGCCCCTCCTGGTAGGATTGTATATCCCATACGTCACTAGCTCATGGACTCTTGCCAATATGAAAGAAATTAATTTATCAGGTAAGTTCTTACATAAATTATGTTTTTTGATGTGTTTTTTGACACTTTTTTGTAAAGCAGTTAACCAGACCTCTGAGAATGTGGTAATTATTCTATCGTAAATCACGATTGCGCTCAAGCGATCAGGTTTACTTTCAACTTGTAATATGAGCAGAAAAATTGATCCGCGCAAACAGCCTTATCGCTCGTACATAACTGTTAACGCACCACACATAATCTGGCCCTAAGTGGGGAAATAATGACCACCGCCTGTCCAAACATTTTAAAGAACATCATAGCCAGAAAGTAGAGGGTCTGAAATTATGGGGTTTAAGGAAGCTGACATATGTTAGAGGTGATGATATTGAGAAACGTTTATTGTAGGCTGAGTTGATCTTTAAATGTAATACTTTAACTCCAAATGGGTTGAATGCAGAATTACGCTTGAACCCTTTTAATTGAATTTCAGTTACGAGTATGTGGTGGATTATTTATGGGACTAAATACATACGTTCTATTCCATTATATTTTTCAATAATGAAATATGGATTGTACTGACTCATATTGATTTTTACAAATATATTGAACAATATATAGTAAATAATGTATGTATCGATTTTATTATCTTTTATTTTTTTTTATTTAATGCAGATGAAATAATTTTATGTATATATTTTTATATGTATATATTTCTATGTGGATATCCCTTTATTAGAAATACTTCCCTTTAAGATTTTTTTTTTTTTTTTAAATACGTGCTATATGACTTTAAATGAGTAAAGACCTATGGGAAAAGAGCTGCCCCTATAGAAAATCTGTTTTTGAAAGACAGTTTCTTTGATTTACTGTGGGATTAACAGTTTTTGGAGTTTGCTCTTTGGGGCTATCTATATGGAAGAGTGAGCTACTGTTTGCTATACCCATGAAACCTCCATGTTCAGCCCATTTTACAAAAAAACCCCCAGCAATTACGCTTTGTATTTTGTACTTTTAAAAACAAATTTCTTGCTTTTATTTGCACAACCAGTGTACATAAATTACAATTTTGCTGTGCATAGTTAAAGGGACAGTGAACCCAATTTTTTTCTTTCGTGATTCAGATAGAGCATGACATTTTAAGCAACTTTCTAATTTACTCCTATTATCATTTTTTTTCGTTCTCTTGCTATCTTTATTTGAAAAAGAAGGCATCTAAGCTTTTTTCTTGGTTTAGGACTCTGGGCAGGACTTTTTTTATTGGTGGATGAATTTATCCACCAATCAGCAAGGACAACCCAGGTTGTTCACAAAAAATGGGCCGGCATCTAAACTTACATTCTTGCATTTCAAATAAAGATACCAAGAGAATAAAGAAAATTTGATAATAGGAGTAAATTAGAAAGTTGCTTAACATTTCATGCTCTATCTGAATCATGAAAGAAAAAAAATTGGGTTCAGTGTCCCTTTAAAGGGATATGAAACCCAATTTTTTTTCATGATTCAGATGGAGCATGCCATTTTAAGCAGCTTTCTTATTTACTCCTATTATCAAATTTTCTTTATTCTCTTGGTATGCTTTGTTGAACAAGCAGCAATGCACTACTGGTTTCTAACTGAACACATGGGTGAGTATATATATATGCAGCCACCAATCAGCAGCTAGAACCTTGGTTCTTTGCTGCTCCAGAGTTTTCCTAGATAAACCTTTCAGCAAAGGATAACAAGAGAAGGAAGCAAATTAGATAATAGAAATACATTGGAAAGTTGTTTAAAATTGTATTCTCTATCTGAATCATGAAATAAAAATGTGGGTTTCATGTCCCTTTAATATGATTTATTTCTGTGTAATTTACTTATAAATTTTACGTTTTTTTTAAAATATGAATTCTGATGGACCTTAAATACAAATTTTCTCTGCATATTTTTGTGAAAATGGTTCAATTATTAATTTTGTAAGATTTTAAAATAACACATTTTATTGTGCACATTTAATGTATGCAACTTCTTCCCATACAAAAATACAGTATATGTCCAGCCCAGGGATCTTTTGAGAATCAGGGTCCTAGTGTGTTCAGCTAGCTCCCAGTACTGTATTATTGCTTTTTCAACAAAGGATATCAAGAATACACATTGTGCTCACTCCCATGGAGTTATCAGCACTGATGGACTAAAATGCAAGTCTGTCAAAAGAACTGCAATAAGGGGGCAGTCTGCAGAGACTTAGATACAAGGTAATCACAGAGGTAAAACGTATATTAATATACCTGTGTTGGTTGTGCAAAACTGGGGAATGGGTAATAAAGGGATTATCTATCTTTTTAAACTATACAAATTCTGGATGAGACTGTCCTTTTAATATACTTTTTACCTATGTGATTACCTTGTATCTAAGCCTCTGCAGACTGCCCCTTATTTCATTTCTTTGTACAGACTTACATTTTAGCCAATTAGTGCTGACTCATAAATAACTCCACAAAAGTGAGCACAATGTTATCTATATGGCCCTCATAAACTAGCAATGTCTAGCTGTGAAAAACTGCCAAAATACACTGAGATAAAAAGCAGCCTTCAAGGCCTTAGAAATTAGCTTAAGCCTATCTAGGTTTAGTTTTTAACAAAGAATATTAAGAGAACAAAGCAAATTTGTTGATATAAGTAAATTGGGAAGTTGTTTATAATTGCATGCCCTATCTGAATCATGAAAGTTTAATTTTGACTAGACTGTCCCTTTAACGTTGATTCATATAGTTCAGACTTAATAAAGTCATGAGTAAGAGGAATATTAGAGATCAGGGGCCCGATCCGATATGCAGCGTCGCCCGCAAAAGCTGGCGACACCAAATTTTGCACTGGTTTGGTATCCTATATACGGCGTAACCTAGAAGTTACGTTTGTATATTTCTGCCTTCGGCCGTAGTTTTTTGGCCCATAGACAGGTATACCAAACCAGCGCAGTTTGGTATCCAATATACAGCGTAAGGACTTACATGGCAAAAATGGAGAAATCTTACTCCATTTTCACCTCGCCACAAAATGCAGGCGTAGTAAGCCTTATGCTGTGTATTGGAGCCCCGTAACTCCCTAAACTGGCTGCAAAATAAAACCTAACACCTAACGCATGCGCAATGTCTATCTACCTGTCAACCGCGATCCCCTGCCGCATACCTAATAAAGTGTTTAACCCCTAAACTGCCGCTCCCAGACCCCACCGCCACCTACATTAAATGTCTAACCCCCTAATGTGATCCCCCTACACCGCCGCCACCTACATTAAAATTATTAACCCCTAATGTAATCCCCCTACACCGCCGCCACCTATTTTAACTGTATTACCCCCTAATCTAATCCCCCTACACCGCCGCCACCTATTAAAATGATTAACCCCTAATCTAATCCCCATACACCGCCGCCACCTATATTAAATGTATTAACCCCTAATCTAATCCCCCTACACCGCCGCCACCTATAATAAATGTATTACCCCCTAAAATACTAAAATGTCCCTACCCTAAACTAAATTACAAATAGCCCTGAAAAGGGCTTTTTGCGAGGCATTGCCCCAAAGTAACCAGCTCTATTACCAGCCCTTAAAAGGGCCTTTTGGGGGGCATTGCCCCAAAGTAATCAGCTCTTTTACCAGCCCTTAAAAGGGCTTTTGCGGGGCATTGTCACAAAGTTATCAGCTCTTTTGCCTGTAATCTAATCCCCCTACACCGCCGCCACCTATAATAAATGTATTACCCCCTAATCTAATCCCCCTATACCGCCGCCACCTATATTAAATTTATTAACCCCTAAAATACTAAAATGTCCCTACCACTAAACCTAAGTCTAACCATACAAATAGCCCTGAAAATGCCTTATGCGTGGCATTGCCCCAAAGTAACCATCTCTATTACCAGCCCTTAAAAGGGCCTTTTGCGGGGCATTGCCACAAAGTAACCAGCTCTATTACCAGCCCTTAAAAGGGCCTTTTGCGGGGCATTGTCACAAAGTAATCAGCTCTTTTACCTGTAATCTAATCCCCCTACACCTCCGCCACCTATAATAAATGTATTACCCCCTAATCTAATCCCCCTACACCGCCGCCACCTATATTAAATATATTAACCCCTAATCTGACCCCCCTACACCGCCGCCACCTATATTAACTATATTAACCCTAATTATATTAGGGTTAATATAGTTATTATATTATATATATTATTAATATAGTTAATAATTAATATAGTTATTATATTATATATTAACTATATTAACCCTATCTAACTCTAACACCCCTAACTTAATTATTATTAAAATAAATCTAAATAATATTAATAATATTAACTAAATTATTCCTATTTAAATCTAAATACTTACCTATAAAATAAACCCTAAGATAGCTACAATATAATTAATAATTACATTGTAGCTATTTTAGGGTTTATATTTATTTTATAGGTAACTTGGTATTTATTTTAACTAGGTACAATAGCTATTAAATAGTTAATAACTATTTAATAGCTACCTAGTTAAAATAATTACCAAATTACCTGTAAAATAAATCCTAACCTAAGTTACAAATACACCTACACTATCAATAAATTAATTAAATAAACTACAAATATCTAAACTAAAATACAATTAAATACACTAAACTAAATTACAAAAACCCCCCACTAAATTACAAAAAATAAAAAAAATTACAAGAATTTTAAGCTAATTACACCGAATCTAAGCCCCCTAATAAAATAACAAAGCCCCCCAAAATAAAAAAAAATCTCTACCCTAATCTAAATTACAAAAAGTAATCAGCTCTATTACCAGCCCTTAAAAGGGCCTTTTGTGGGGCATTGGCCCAAAGTAATAAGCTCTTTTACCAGTGAATAAAAAAGAACAACCCCCCCCATTACAACCCTCCACCCACATACCCCTACTCTAACCCACCCAATCCCCCCTTAAAAAAACCTAAGTCTAACCCCCAAGTGCTCCTTACCTGTCCTGAAGACTGGCAGAGAAGGTCCTGTTCCAGGCAGAGAAGTCTTCTTCCAGGCGGCGACCTCTTCTTCTTCCAGGATCCAGCCAGAGCGGAGCGGAGGAGTTGAAGACCGATGACCGCGGAGCTGAAGACCGTCCATCTGGAACTGAAGACCGGCGATGCTGGAACTGAAGATCGGCGACGCTGGAACTGAAGACACGGAGCCGGAGCGTGGAGGATCCTCTTCATACGATCGCCGCCGTACACTGAATAGGAATTCAAGGTACGCGATTAAAAATGGCGTCCCTTGAATTCCTATTGGCTGATTTGAGCCTTCAAATTCAAATCAGCCAATCGGATGCCAGCTACTTTAATTCTATTGGCTGATTTGAATAGCCAATAGAATAAGAGCTACTGTAATTCTATTGGCTGATTGGCTGAGGGGGGATTGCGGATAGAGGGGTATACGTGTCGGGCTATGTTTGGGAGGCGTGTTAGACAGTAATGGGTGATTTATAACTTAGTCAGTTTTTTTATGCGGCGGCAGTTTCTAAAGTGCCGTAAGTCACTGGCGACTCCAGAAATTTGTACTTACGCAGATTTCTGGACATCGCTAGTCTGTCAGACTTACGGCACTTTAGCATCTGACGGCGCCGTATATAAGATAGCTCGAGTTGCGAGCTGAAACAACGAGTGGCGCAGGTTTCCACGTTTGCGCCGAAAACTGCACCGTATATCGGATCGCGCCCCAGAGTTATTTATTTTCTCTCAGAATGTTCCCAGGATTATGCTGCATAGATTGTGTTCCTTAGAAATTTATTGTGGATATTTATTTTATCCATTGAGATTTTGAAGAATACTAAGATCACGGGAGCTCCCACTGGAAGGATTTATGGCAAACCCACAACACTGCACCATTGACAACATAATAATAGTGCTCTATTCCAATGCTTAGGGATGTAGTGATTACCTTATTTATGTGTTTTAGTGAAAATTATTATGTACACAATCATTTTGTGGGTGTGCTTTAATTACTGCAACACTTGCTTGGTAATGCTATGATTAATGTTATTTGTTTCTTTGTTGCATTTAAAGGGACATGAAACCCAATTTTTTTATTTTATGATTCAAATATATAACACTATTTTAAACAACTTTCCAATTGACTTCTATTATCTAATTTGATTCATTCTCTTGCTATTCTTTGCTGAAGGATCAGCAATGCACATGGGTGAAAAAATAACATGAGACATATACAGGGAGTGCAGAATTATTAGGCAAGTTGTATTTTTGAGGATTAATTTTATTATTGAACAACAACCATGTTCTCAATGAACCCAAAAAACTCATTAATATCAAAGCTGAATAGTTTTGGAAGTAGTTTTTAGTTTGTTTTTAGTTATAGCTATTTTAGGGGGATATCTGTGTGTGCAGGTGACTATTACTGTGCATAATTATTAGGCAACTTAACAAAAAACAAATATATACCCATTTCAATTATTTATTTTTACCAGTGAAACCAATATAACATCTCAACATTCACAAATATACATTTCTGACATTCAAAAACAAAACAAAAACAAATCAGTGACCAATATAGCCACCTTTCTTTGCAAGGACACTCAAAAGCCTGCCATCCATGGATTCTGTCAGTGTTTTGATCTGTTCACCATCAACATTGCGTGCAGCAGCAACCACAGCCTCCCAGACACTGTTCAGAGAGGTGTACTGTTTTCCCTCCTTGTAAATCTCACATTTGATGATGGACCACAGGTTCTCAATGGGGTTCAGATTAGGTGAACAAGGAGGCCATGTCATTAGATTTTCTTCTTTTATACCCTTTCTTGCCAGCCACGCTGTGGAGTACTTGGACGCGTGTGATGGAGCATTG